>NW_028145170.1:0-54742 GCF_050947405.1 Trichoderma evansii
AGAAGCAGTAGAAGCAGTAGAAGCAGTAGAAGCAGTAGAAGCAGTAGAAGCAGTAGAAGCAGTAGAAGCAGTAGAAGCAGTAGAAGCAGTAGAAGTAGTATAATGAACTGTTATCTATATCTATATTTGATGTTTCATAGTTTTGAAATCCATCATGAGCTCTAAACCTTCTCACTTTTTAGCAATCTTCAGCCCAGTCTATGCTATTCATGTCTATACTTTAGCAGAATTTTGTATGCATTTTCTTCCACTTTTCTTCGACCTCCTCCTTATCTCCGTCTCCAGGAAGTGTAACTACGTCACTCCGTGTGAGCCTCCGATACTTTTCTTCATCAACCTTACCCAGCGTGCTGTCTGCCACTTTTCCATCTCCAAATCCATAAAATTCCTGAAAACACATGAAAATAGGCCTCAGAAAATCCGGATTAATTCGATTGGGATGCTCTGGCATTCGAAGGTGATCCAAAATGTGGATTCGAAGAACTTTGAGCTCGATAGCCACAAGTGCTCCTTTGAGATCAGGAAAGTCGTCTATCAACTCATGGCTTTTGGCTAGTTCGCATTCCATCTGAACAGGGCACTCCAGAATTCGTGCAGGGCGAACGAGATTAGACGGCTGCGGAGTGAGTTCGGCAACACTCCATTTGTCATGAACATAGCGATAATTCCTCTCGAGCTTTGAATCGGATACGTTTTTCGAGCCTGTCGTGGTTGCTAACAGGTTGATATGGCGAGCCATGCTATCGTCTGGGAGATTCACCACACATTGGCCTGTTCTAAGGATGTTTTGTGGTGTCTTACTCTCAGATGAGAATCCGAGAATACAGCGGTGACCAAGCCAAAACACCGATGAAATAGCACAAATATTGTCCGGCCCATCTTCATTTTCGGAAGTAATGAGTACAACAGGTGTGCCAAAGTATAAGATACTTGGAGCGATAATTGAGTGCGACGCCATTGTTATAGTAGATGTTGCAGTAGATGTTGATAGAAATGAAAGAACGCTGAATTGTGTTGTTAGCCAGAAGATAGCAGACGTTAAGAAGGCAGAAGAGGAGGGTTTATATCTTGGCCTAATCTCATGAAGATGAGTAAAGTCGCAATAGTGAGAATTCAGGGTTAATCCTCGCTCTGGAACTGAAAAAAAAAAAAAAAGGCCATTTCCGCGGATGAAATGCCGAAACGCATGGATTAATAGCGAGCGCAACATTGCTGTTGATGCTGATGGTAATTTAGCTATCTTGTGTTTTAAAGTTCGAATTGGCCATATCTATAGCAATGTCTCCATCGGAACCAGTTTTCGATTGCGCCTATGGCTAGGTAGTTTGGCTGACAAAGAGTTGTTCCCGAAACGGATATCACAATTAGTGTTGCCTGTTGATGTTGATGTAAGTGATAACATAGCCGCAATTGACGGAAATACATATCCGGAGCAACATTTTCCGTAGCGGAGCGGTTTTCAATAACGACAATTAATCCAAGCCTCATCATATCGTAGCAATTATGTGATTATAATACACTTCGTGACTCATTCAGCCTCGTTTTTTCTTTCTCAATGCGTATTATAAATACTTCTCTCATTATAAGCAAGTCTGCGAACCGCAAATTAAGAACTTGTGCTAGTGCACTAATTGTTGTATGCACTATCTTTCCTTTTTTTTGTGTCTCCTGGAACTCTTATGAGACTAGTTATTTCCCTAGCCTTTCACATACGACCATAGGTAGTGGAGAATTCGGGGTCCCGTCTGCTCCCCCATAGACAAGCCACTAACCGGCAGATTAGTAGTTGAGTGGGTGACCATCAGCGAACACCGGCTGTTGTATGTTTTTGCCTTTTTGCTCAGTGATACCCCGTGCTTGGGCGTCTGCCATAATAAGGCGACTTACAGCCAGCACCTAATACATACGACCATATCTATTAGAGAATACGGGATCCCGTCCGCTCTCCCAGAGTCAAGCTAATAAGAGGCAGATTAGTAGTCAGGTGGGTGACCACTGGCGAACACCGGCTGTTGTATGTATCTTTTTGTCTCTTTTACTCTTCTTGCTATTTTTGAACGGTCGAAACTATCCTGAATCACCTCGGAACAGCTGAGACGTACGGAAAGGCAATGCGAAAGGCAATCTCGATTTCGTCTAACGTCATATAACAGCACCGTTAGCGATAAGTTCATGTTTTAACATCGTACTGGACCCGTGGTAGATGGATCAACTAACCTCGCATTCCTGCAATTGCTTCGAATGCACTTGCAAAATTATTCATTGAAGAGATGATATCTTCTAAACCATGCCGGAGTTCGTCAACAGCGCGCTCTGTATCCTGGGGCAGGTCTCCCAATAGTATCGGCTGAGCATGGGTGGCGTGAAGTTTATAGAACTGCATGAGTAAGACGTAACTAGCTTGCATAGCACAACATGTGCATGTTGGCATTGCCCGAGCGCTGGTTATCCCGATAGATGTGCTAGGAAAGGGTAGTCTTTGTAACTGTCTTGCGATCGTCAACGCGGATGCCACGCAAATATCGGTAGACTGGTCGTAAGTGAAAGCAGGCGATTGGAGCATGTTGTAGGGGGTAACATTCGCATTATGTGAGATGTTGGCGGAGGTATTGAAGGTATTTGTTGTTTTGAGATCGCAGTGATTCTCGCTAAAGAGGGGAGTATCAGAAAAGGCATGGAATCGATGGAGGCGAATTCTCGTGCTGTCGTATTAGAAAAAATATTAGTCTGAATCCTACGACGATATGAGGTGGGGGCTATAACCTGCCTGGATAATCTAATTCGCGAAAGCCTTCGCATTACCTGTGCTGTAGTGGACTCGTATACGCAATCAAGTTCCGTTGGATTTGAGACGGGTACATAGCTTTCTGCCCGAGCAGAGACTTGTAGAACCCACTTGTCAAGTAATTTCATCTGTTCATTAACAGCGGAAAAATCCGAATGTGAATTTATATGTTCGTTATAGCTGGATGTAAACTTGACACTTGCTACTCCGATCCGCAGAGCATCAAGGAAAATTAACCACGCCTAGGATGTCAGAGCCTGACGTATACACTTATACACTGAACAATAACTAACCTCTGGATCGCATTCTAAACGTGGATACGGTGTTGTGAATTGGCTATCGTCATCGATGTTTAAACATGCCTATATGAGAACGAGGCTAGATTAGCCAGTGTCAATAACCTTAAAGGTTGGCGTTGTGCGTATCAACTCACGCTTTGTCGAACCACGGAACACAAATGTGCACAAAAGTAGGTCATCCACCAAGCCCTCCTCTTTGCTTCAGAAAAGTTATCATTTTCGAGTCCCAGTCGATGGAGAGACATGTTCTTTGCTATTATCAAAGCTTGACTTGCCCGGGCTGTCATTTTTAGCAAGTTGGCACGTTCAGTGTGCTCATAGTTGCTTAAGAGAAGCAGTGCTAGAATACTTTCCAACTCCACAGGTGCTTGTGGGTGAAAAGGATCTCGAGTTATTGGTAACTGCCCAGCAGCGGCTGCTGAGCCCACATGGCGGTCAGAAATGAAATCAAGAAATTCTGAATCAGCGTCGACGCGCTGTAGTGCCGCTTGTACAAATCTTTGGGCTAGAGATTTTCGAAAAGAAACACATGCTGCCGAGGTACAGCGCGCCTCCTGTGGTAAGGGAATAAGAGCAAGTATAGCAGAAAGAGCGAGACTAAGGGGAGATTCTGATAACTTCGGAAGAGCCTTCCCAGTATCTGCCAGCAGCGAAGGAATAGGACAATCGGGCGTTGAGCGATATTTCGGCGGAGGGAGTATCGGAAAATATGGATGAATAAAGATGTAATATGCGTTTAGTCTTTTCTTCTACATTAGCCTAGTTCATGAAGGACGGTGAGTTTTGAATATGATTACAACCACACTTACATCTCTTGATTGTTTTCATATACTCTAGCTCCATGTTCGCCAGCTAGACTAGATATTGAAAGGGTTTCTTCTTTCGTATACGATTGGTCTTGTTGTTCGATTGTTTCTGGGCGCCTTAAGCCAGCCCCTGGAATGGCAAGGTGTTCAATGCTTTCAAGGGTGAGGACTTCTAAGATGAATCAGCGATCATTTTTGTAATACTAATCTAGTGGAGATAACAAACGTTGAGTTGGAGGCGACCTTAATATCTCATCCTCGATTACGTGTCCTTTCTGGACGCGCTTCTTTCGTGAACCGCCCCTCTTGCTGGGGATGTAGGAGCAATCCCGATCTCTAATCTTACACTGCAATAGAAAAATCAGATCCTTATCTGTGCAATGACGCCGCTCTTCTTCCTGTTACTTACGCCATAGCATGGCTGTTCGCCGTCGCAACGCGTTCTCGCTGACCGGCTATATTCTATTAGAGGTAAATATCAAAAGATGGATAAAAATATGTACCAATGCAAACATGCTACCTTTGCCGGCGGCATCGGCAACTTTCTCCCTGTAGCCTTCCTCTGAGACATGGGTATGACAATTGGTCAATTAATAGGGAGAATGCCAAGCACTTTTCCTTTTCACAAAATATTGTAAACGTGCGCCAATCGGAAATGTATATATGTAGTGGACACAGCCGAGTTAAGAAGTGCGGCTGGTATATCCATGAGCTACTTGGTGTTTCGCCTCAGCTGATAGCCCGAGTCAAACACCGAGGGATTTGAATTGACTATAACAGCGACTGACTAATAATAAGGGTGGCAAGACGGAGCTTGCCGCGAAAGCTGCGGGAATACCAAGGCAATAACCCGCCATTTCTATGCTGAAAGCGCTATACGCCGGAGATCCTGCTTGCGGAGCTTATTTCTTCAAAGCCCTTAGTCGGCGCGGTCAGTGCGGTCGGCGCTGTCGGTCGGTGGAGCCGAATCGCGAGCGGTGATTGACCTTTACGGCGTTTGCTCTGGTGATCTAAACGCGCTCCCCATTGGCTCCTGGACGTAGCCGCAGGGGAGTTTTATACGATGATATGAATTCTTCGGTCTACTGTGGCGCGTAGATTGATTGTTAATATTGCAAGTTTCTTGTTCATTGCATAGATTAAGCAAGCTGTGCTGGGTTTAATTGGGCCGGTGTCCCACATAGCTAGGGACAATGCTGCGGCATTCAAGCGATATTTATGACTATATATATAGTTACGGACACCTGAATGATCATAAATTTCTTATCCACCAGCTGTAACCTTTCCTTGGAATTTTTCAAGCTGGCGCTATCTTTCGAGCCAGCGTCTGTTCTTGTTGGAAGAGACTGCGCAATGGATGGTTCTTCGGCACAACTCTCTTCTATTGATAGAAGTAGTGCCCTAGCTGGCCCAAGACTTGACACTGGAGCCGTGGCTGCGTCTTCGACAACACTATCATCATCGAACGACAGCCTTACAATACAATCCGCCGCCAATATTCCGCAATTCGACATGGAGAAGCCAAAGGACGATCCTATTCCTCCTCAAGAGCCCAAGAAAAATGTTTGGATTGTTGTCCATACTTTCGTTCCAGCGTAAGTGGGCATCTTAGATTCTTCGTTGCATGTTGTGCGTTGGTTGGAATACCTTCAATCACGCCTTCATCTGGAATGTGTGAAAATTCTAAAGATTCCTTTTCTAGGTGGTTCACCATCAACATGGGTACCGGCATTGTTTCTATCCTCCTTCACAATCTCCCTTACAATGGAGCCTGGCTGTATTGGATCTCGGTCATATTTTTTTGTCTGAACATCGTTCTTTTCATTCTTTTCATGTTCATATCTGCACTTCGGTACCTCCTTAATCCAGGTCTATTTATGACTATGATAAGACATCCCAGCGTACCACTCTTACTGGGAGCGTTTCCAATTGGTCTCTCTACAATTGTTGAGATGATTGTTTTGGTCTGTGTACCAGCGTGGGGCAGCTGGGCAGTTACCTTGGTTAGTTGAAATGAGATTTGATGAAACTTGAAAGAAAGCTTATTTGTTGCTCTAGGCATGGACACTTTGGTGGATTGACGCTGCGATATCAATCATAATCGCCTATTGGATACCATTTGTCATGTAAGTGATTTCCATTGGCTTGTTGCTCCGATCGAGTTGATTAATTACAATTTATAGCATGCACGTCCACGATGTGAAGTTAGAAACCCTTTCTGCAACCTGGCTTCTTCCCATAGCTTCTGCAATTGTCGCGTCTGCTATTGGCGGAGTTGTGGCCGAAGTCATAGAGAATGAGCAACATGCTCTTTGGACCCTGATCACCTCGTACTTCCTCTGGGGAACCGCAATGCCGCTTTCTCTAACCTGCTTGGTTATTTTGTTTCAACGCCTATCAATACACAACTTACCACCTCCGGAAGCTATAGTGTCCATGTTTTTACCTGTCGCACCCCTTGGTCAAGGTGGATATGCTATTATGCAGCTTGGCAAAGTAGCAGCTGAGATTTTCCCTAAAGTCGGCGTGCTCGGGAAAATGGGAACAAATTCTGGGGAGATGCTATATGTTACAGGTTGGATACTTGGCTTCATTATGTGGGCAAATGGCCTGGCGTGGATTTTCTTTGCTCTAGCCAGCCTGAGTCGTCGCAAATTTGCGTTCAACATTGGCTGGTGGGGATTCACTTTTCCTCTTGGTGTCTGGGCTGGTGCTACAATAGCGATCGGGCAAGAAATGCCGTCTAGGTTCTTCAATGTTTTGGGAACTGTGAGTTGCAACCGTCTTTATTTCGTTTCGTCTTGATGCCTCTATTTGGATACCAATTGTTGGAATACTCCCGACAAGTAAAGAAGCTAATACGCGGAAAAACAGACTGTGTCGGTTATAGTAACGCTCCTCTGGATCATGGTGGCTCTTCTCACGATACGCAAGATCATAGATGGTAAAATCTTTATGGCGCCAGATTATGAACGGTGGAAAAAGAAGAAAAGCGAAGCCACTGAAGCTGTATAAGCAAGAGATAGCTTGAGCTTGATGCTATGCTACCCACTTGTTCGGATATATGAAATTTATCGTTATTTATTATTACAAAAAGACAAAGGTAGCCTAATAGGGAGAAGAAAAAAAAGACTAGGCCGGACATTACATTCCGCGAGTGGGAGGGGGATTGAAAAAAATATATATATATAGACTATGGCACACACTAATAGATTGCTTAGACGATGCTTGCTGCAACTCATGAGGTAGAGGCAAGCATAATATATAGAATAATACTTAGGTGCAGAGAACGAGTGGTATAGAAAGCCACTTTAGAAATAGCAAAGAATGAATACTAGATACTAATTACTGTTGCTGTTGATTTACAAAGTTTTCAATTTCATTTCCTGATTCGCTCGAAGAGTGGCGTCAAATTATCCGGCTGCACTGCATCCCAAAGACTCCCTTTCCCAGAACTCTGTCTTTCCTTGTCCTGCTGACGAAACCATTGCTCTGCGCTCTTGACCCTGTTGGGATGTATCTCATCCAGAAGATCATAGTCAACCGTCCACAGGTTATATTTAAAAGCATTCCAGAAACCTGTAAAATTTTGTTTAACCGTCATTGTGCTTGGGTCTTTTGGATCAGCTTCGATGCCAGCTGGCAGTTCAGCGACCCTGGATAACGCTCCATTCTTCCAGTACTCATCCAATGACACATCGATATACCGCGCTTGGTGGCCGGTAACACGCTCAAATGCAGATGCCAATTCGGTAAAACTAGTTGGTGCAACTGCAGTTATGAGATCCAAACCGTTGGCACGCTCTGGGTTGTCGAATTGCCAACGGACGTACGGGCCACAGTCTTCGAGACAGCCCACAGGCATCAGGCCATCGCCCAGTGGCACACGCCAAGTAACAACACCATCTTCGACTGTGGGGGCTATGGGGGTACGACTATGGATTGTCATATCTAAATAAGGGCCAATGGTGAAAAGGCTTGCACCCATTCTCTCTTTGTTGTCGATATTCTGGAATAAGATCCACTGTCCGATTCTCCCCTTCCCGTTCATGTGTCCAGCGCTGAACTTGGAGTCGTAGCCACCCTGTTTAAGTGCGTAGGGAATGCTGCCATACACGAAAAATTTGATACCCTCTTCAATGGCAATCTCGTACGTGCGAATAGCCCAAAAGATTTCAGCCTTCTCTCCGATAACAAAGCCGTCGATATTAACAAACGCTCCATCACAGCCCCTGAAGCCGTCACGAAGAGTCTCCTCGTTTGTAAGCGTACCTTGGAGCAGTTCCACATTGCCGAGAGAGAGAAGCTCATTAGCACGATCGGATGTCTTGTTTCGAGTCAATGCCCGAACCTGATATTTCTTATCGCTGACAAGAGCTTTGACGATAGGGAATCCTTGAACTCCCGTACCTCCAATAACAAATATTTTAGAGACGTGCTGTGAAGCCATGATGAATTTCGTAGAGTGTTTGTAAAAAATGAAAGGAGCTTGATAGATTTCGAATACTGGACAAGATTTATTATATATTTACACACAAACACACGCACATATTTATATGTCTCCTCAATACAATAAAAGAGCATGTGGTACTAGAAATTGAAGGATTGAAGCCATTTACCGATTACTGATCAGTAGTTCTCCGCCAAAGCAACTTGTACGAAGTAATGCCTATTTGGGCCTTTTCAGTCTAATTATATGGTTTATTCAGCAATGTTTAGTAATTAAAAAAGGCATGCGTGTACCTGTACTTGAAACGTCTCCTTTTCAGTAGTACTTTGCATGTAACTCAATGTGGATATACATGCCTTTGCTACAAGCCACTACGGTGTTCACTAATCATTTATTATATTGTTGAATGAAGATCACTTTCGAGCCACTTCAGCGGCGGACTTTTCAGCGCATTATTGTCTATAGAAATTTCGAATGTTTTAGGTGACATTGGTAATTACAAAAAGTTAAATGTTGGTTATAATTGCGGTGTGAGGCAGCAAGTTGCTTTTACAATTACTAATGCTGAAGCTCCAGCGACTTCCAATCTACCTCCAGTCACACTCAATCTTTATCTACTATTAGAACAAGCAACCGAAGATTATGTAGACTGTTAAAAGTAGCGATGTTGAATTATTTGTATTGAGTAGTATTATCTTCTAGGGATATGATGACGCATCCGCTTTGGCTAACTTGGTACCTGCACTCCCTGTTCGCCAGCGAGTCCCTCTATTTGAGATCTATAGACATCAAGGTAATGGATCTCTGGGCCAAACGTTTTATCTTAAAATCTTATTTGAATTTTAATATTTTGAGCACTCAGAACGATGATATCAAAATGTGTCCTGTTAGTATTGTGATTAGCGGATGAAAGTAATCGAACTTAAAGAATCACTTAGGCTGAACTTGCCACCTAAGAACTCACATTTGTCGTTCTAGCCATAAATATTTGTAGTCTCTATTGATAAAATATTCATACACATGTTTTAATTTACTTATATATAGCTTTATTTAGAAAAAAAGATATGACAAATGAAGAGGCGGGCTAATTAAAACTACCGAATCTCGCGGGAGCGGCATTACGGTTCCAAAAGATATCCGCTGCCGTTTCCATGAGGAGTTAGAAACAAACGATACTTTATTTTCTATATGAGATTATTAATATTATGCTATCTACTTGATTTTTAGATTTTCGAAACAAGAAATAAACTTTTTTTTGGTGATGATAAGAGCATCTCGTTAGACTAGGACTCAGCGCGACACATGTGGCGCGCTGTACCAGCTGAAAGCTGAAGATACTCATATGCGCCAGGTTTTTTTTTGGTTCCAATTAGGCCCCCGAGCGAGGATAAGAGAGCTGAACACATTTCTTCTTTCATGTGCATGTCCATATTTCACTTGTATTTTTCTAGGGCGAGAGCTGCTTCGGAATTGCCGATGCGGCAAGCCAGCCTTTGCCTGTGCAGCTACGTGGTGTGGTAGCGATAGATCATCTATCGGGGTCTCAGCAAAGGGTTTCTTAAAGAATTGAGCAAATAATTCGAGTACTAGAAGGTCTTATTCCTTTTATGGGGTTCTTCTTTGTAAAGAACTGAATGTTGAATGATGCAAAGTTACTACCTGTAAAGGGCGTAGCGGTTTCATGATTAACCGCACATATTCAATAGCATACAATCCTTAACAGGTCTGGAAACAAATTAGCTGTCTTCAGTATATGCTTTAAATACCTAGCCATTGCTGTTATTACTTTTATCGGCCATTGAGTTGCACACTCATGGTGGAGTTTCAGCTTGCGTATGCAAAGTGGGCTACTCCAGCGCTCTACTCAGCTAGGCTACCATCTTCAGCTTGTACCAATGTCCTGGCGAGATTATTTGAATGGTTATATAGAATCTTCTCGTCCCTTTAAGTTATCGCTGGAAGCCGTAAGTCGGATTTCACTATGTCGAATACGAACAATGATGCTGTTTTTGGCTACCGGGCTATTTAAGACGAGTGATTTGAAATGATCATACAGCGGTGTCCATCATAATTCAGATCTTTCACGCTACTTTGGAGCCGTACCGAACAGCTTCAATGAGTCAATAGAGATATGTCTGTCCAGAATTTTCTATACTCCCAGGTCTTCAACTTTGGCGGCCCAAATCAAGATGGGGTAGACCTTCGAACCGGCTTGTACTGGCGCAACTTGGAGCTGTATGAAGCTCCAAGCAAAGCACTGAATTGTCCTCCTCTGCAGCTTTCGCTGTGTTATAATTCTTTGAATGCTCAAGATATTGGTTTTGGACATGGCTGGAAATTTAATCTTCCTTCGTATAGTCGAACTTCGAACACCCTTATACTATCAACGGGAGAACACTTTCAAGTCGCAGAGGCAGGAAGTTCCGCGACATTGGTTGATCAAAAGCTGAAGAGCTTTCAATTCAAGAAGAAAGGTTACGATTATCAAATCATTCATAAGAACGGCAGAGTCGAAATCTTATCTCACAACAATAATAAATTTAATGAAGCTGTCCCAATCGAACTTCATGCTGCCAATGGCAGCTCACTTCAATTGGCCTGGGCACAAGTGGAAGGACAGACACGACTTCAAACTGTACAAGAGGGTTCACGAATATTACTTCAAATAGAGTACACAAAGTCTAAAACAGAAATAATACGAGCGCCAGGTACCATCGAGGCGAGCACGTTGACTCTGATACAGAATAGCGCCAAGCTACTGGACCAGCTTCAGTTGCCGCTGGAGAAAAGTTTCTGGAATTTTACATATCAAAAGATTGGGGGAGTTACTTGCCTTACCAAAATTAAAAGTCCAGCTGGACTTATTGAAGAAATTCAATATCTTGAAAAAGGCCATAGAATGCCGAATAAGGGACCTTATCCATATATTCCTTGCGTCAGCCAGCATACTCTTCGGCCAGGAAATTTGCAGCCGCCCATAGTTACCAAGTATAGCTATTCGGACCAAAATTTTCTTGCTTACAATGGCGTCACTGGTTGGAAACAAGGAGAAGATAACTTGTATCGGGCTGGGAATACTTACCAGTATTCAACAAGTGTACAAGTAGTAGGCGGGCGACAGACGAAGTATACCTACAATAAATTCCATCTTCTCAACGGCAATCAACAACAACTAGGCAAAAATTCCATAACACAAGATATTGGATATCATGCGCTACGGGATACTTCGTTCCAAAACCAACCTGCGACACATCAACTGCCGAAGAAAATACAGACGACCTATGTGGATGGCAACGGAAGCTCACGTACGGAAACAAGCCAGTATACTTTTGACGACTGGGGAAATCTTATACAAAAAATCGAGCCATCTGGTATTCAGATTGATTGTACTTATTTTCCAGCGAGTGGCGAAAAGGGCTTCTGCCCAGCTGATCCTAATGGTTTCCAACGGTATATAAAAAGCGAAAAAGTTACACCAGCACCAAGAGCCACATCTGTAACAAATTTCAACCAAGCTCCCGTCCGAAACATTATATATAAATTTTGTGAAGTTCCTACAGTAAATGAAGCCATTGTGGGATATTATGTCGCCGTTCATGAAATACAAAGGTTAGAAGACGATCAAGCCTTGATCAGTGTGGAATATTCTTACGTAGATGAAAAAGACAAAAGAGACTTCCACGGGCGCCTCCAACAGCAAATTTTACGCCTAAAAGGAAAATATGAAACAAAATATAGTTGGAAGTATTCGAGTCCATGTGCCAATCAACTCAAGAAAACGACGCAAATTACTACTTTTGATCGCATTATCGGACAATATGATATAGTACTGTCTACACATACCGGCCTTGCTCTTTCTCATACAGATAAAGATGGAATTGAACGACATATTCAATATGACAAGATCGGTAGAATAACTCTAGACATGGTGTCTCCAGGAAAGAAGCCTTACGAGGCCGTTATGAAGAATGAATATACTGTCACAGAAGGGGTACCTGGGTATAGCGTGACAACAACGGACTTCCAAGGCCTTCAGCTACGCCAGCACACAGATGGTCTAGGGCGAATATGCCGTATTGAGAGGCAAGACGATTCTGATGGAATGCTTGGACCTTTTCGCGTTGTTCAAGAGCGAAAGTACAACAAAATAGGGCAGGTTATTACAGTTAACGACATTGACTGGCTGAAAGTAGGGGATAAGAGTACCGAACAGCACAGCGAACGAAAACTGGAATATGATGATTGGGGTTATCTTAGCAGAATAACTGATAGCAGTGGTGCGGTCATCTTATCAAAAACAAATCCCGTGTCTATGACTCAGATTGAGGGCATTCAAGGCGAGGGTCAAACTAAAATCGAGTTTAACAAATTTGGCGTAGCCTCACAAAAGGTCTTGTTAAAAAGCGATGACAAAGAATATAAAAAAGTTGACTACACTTATGATGGGATGGGACGCCTAGTTGAGGAGGCGGACAACTCTAAAAGTATCACGGAATATCGGCTTGATGACTTTGACCGGCTAGTTCAGACTACTTGTCCAGATGGCCGCAAAATCTTCATTCAATACGCAACTCATAGCGCATTCGCTTTGCCTGTTTCAACTACAGTTGACGGTTACACTATTGGCACTCAGACTTTCGATGGATCGTGCCGTATTACGAGCCAAACTTTGGGTAGCCGTACCACTAGTATGTCTTATAAAGGAAATGAGCCAAATCCAGCTAGCATCAAGACATCCCAGGGGGATAGATTTGATTTGAGCTACGATCCTGCCCTGAACTACGCCGTTATTAGCGTAAAAAGTAAAGATGAGCTGGATACATACCAATATGATCAAAGATCTTCGGCTTTATTGAGCCTCAGAGGCTCGTGCGCCGCCGAATTACGAGAATATTTACCATCTGGCCTCTTGGCGAAGGAGAAAACCCAAATTGACCGTAAGAAGCAATTTTCTACGCAGTCTACATACTCAATGGCTGGAAAACTAGAAACTTATACAAATGTGCATGGCCAAAAGCTGGAACTCCAGTACGATCAATTTGGCCGTCCAAAGCAAGCGATGCAAGGAGAATCCAGGACCACTTTCGCTTATGATAAGAGCAACCGTCTGTCTGAGAGATGTTCCTACGATGATGGGAAAAAGCAAAGCCAAAAAACCAATCTTAAGTATGATGAATTTGGCAGAGAAATCGAGCGTATCATCCATATAGGAAAGGAATTGCTCCATAGATTAGGCCAGACTTATAACGAAATGCATCTTCTCACAAATCGCACATTAAAGGACGGCAAAGGTAAATTACTGAGAGAAGAGAGCTTCGAATACGACCAACAATACCGTTTAATCGATTACAAGTATCAGGGAGCACAGCCGATGATGGATGAAGCAGGCCAAAAGATCCAAAGACAGCAGTTTAGCTTTGACAAGTATGACAATGTTATAAAGATTGTGAACACTTTCGAGGATGGATCTCAAAACACCCGAAACCACTATTACGGCCCCGACGATCCAACCCAGCTGACAAGGATAACAAACACACATAAGAAATATGTGACAAAAATTGCTCTAATGTACGACGGAAACGGGTGTTTGATCAGAGATGAGCAGGGCCGCAAGCTCAATTATGATGCAAAAAGTCATTTGAGTATGGTATCTGATGCTAAAGATAAGATATTGAGTCAGTATTATTATGATTCAAGTGGCAAACTAGTTTACCAAAAGGCAGGTTTAGTAGATACTTATTTCCATTACCGTGGTAACAAACTTGTTGCTCTCACGAGCGGAGACCAGAAAATAAGTTTGCTGTCTGATGGTAAAACGTGTTGGGGTCAAATTTCAACACAGAAAAATGGGAGCTCTCAGATACGCCTTTGGGCTACAGATAGCCATCAGTCAGTCTTGGCATGGTTTGATACGCAGAAACCGGACAGTATCAAGCAGCAACAGTACATGCCTTATGGATATGGCACATCAGAATCTCTCGGCTTCAATGGCCAGTGGAGAGATCCTATCACTGGGTGGTATCATCTTGGTAATGGATGCCGCGTATACAATCCCGTATTGATGCGCTTCCATAGCCCGGATCAGTGGAGTCCGTTCCTCTCCGGAGAGATCAATCCGTATGCTTACTGTTTGAACGACCCTATCAACCACGTTGACCCTACGGGACATGTCAGCGTTTTCGGTATAGATGGCTCGGAAGAAAGCAACAACTTTTTGTCGCAACCACTGGGCCCCTCGCAAGTAACATTTAAAGAAGGTCCTCTTCTCAATGGTCCCGGGGGACAACCACCGTGGACGGGCCAAGTTGCCTATTTTGATTCAGTTAATGGAGTACCCGGCCTTCAAGGGTTCATGACTCACGGCGACACTAGTGGTAGGCTGCTTGGCTGGAGGAATATGGGTCAGAACGGCGTGGTTGCGGAAGGACTCTGGGGAGATACCGCGGCAAACGTGGCACAAGACACTATCCTACCAACGATACAACATAATATAGATCACAAATATGGATTCTTCTCGCAACAGCAAGGGAAGCCAATCTACCTGTTCTCATGCAATGGAGCTGATCCAATATCTTATAGAGGGCAACAGTTGGCTCCAACAGGGCAAAGAGTCGCTAATGCGCTCAATCGGGATGTAATTGCTTTCCACGGCGAGCTAAATGTTCTTCCTGAACTCAGATCAACAAATATAGGAACGATTCATAATATATTAGAGACTGATAGAGGAGTTCTACGGGTGTATGGTTATGACAGGACGAGGTTATTCAAGCCTCAAAACGGATAAGAGGATGATACGGGAGAATTTTCAGTTCAAACTATGGGCAAAATTAAACCTGTTCTTAATAGATGCATGCATAGACTACTGTTTTTAAAAATTAATTTCTCAAGTTAAACATTATATAGTTCTCGTTACAATTTGTTGATCCATTGCCGCTGCCCATCCTTTTTATAAATTCTAGTGCAAAGAGTAAAGTGACTCCAAAATCCAGTCTGTTGCCTAAAATAAATTTACTGTTTCCAAACCTGCTGGAGAAACTCCTCTACATCGGCAAGCAGAGTTTCAGGTTTCTCCATGGCGGCAAAATGGCCACCGCTCTCGTGCTGGCGGTAAAACTCAAGAGTTCCAGTCGTTTTGGCCCAAGCCTGGGGGATTGGTGCAAGTTCCTTCGGGAAGAATGAATATCCAAAAGGCTTTTTGATATACCACTCAGGGTTCTCATGAGCTCCAATGACGCCGGGTGTAAATAGCTATCACCTTGGTAAGAAAGTGGCTGACATTTTTATCTTCACAGAAAGCAAGCTTACCTGTCGGTACGGGTAAATAGATCTCGGAAATGTCTCAGTCAGCCAGTAAAGCGTAACAGAAGACAGGATCTCGTCCATTGGAGGATTCTCATCTGTCCAGGCTAGAAATTTTTCTCCAATCCTAAAATAATGATTTCATTAGTGACCTGGAATATTGAGCGACTTCAGTTGGAAGATCTTACCATGCAAGAAGTGCAATTGGGCTTGAAGCAAGCACGAGTCCGATTGTGCTAGGTTTCGTTGCGTGTTGCAAAGCATATGAAGAGCCAAGTGCCTTGAATGTACTGGATCGCTCCAAGCCCTGCTTCTCTACTTCGCTAACATCACTATCCTTGATACCCTCTGGCTTAGGCATGATACAGAAGTTAACTGCGTTGGATATTAGTATCGCGTACTTTTAATTTGCTTTTTTCCAACTTACTGTGAACTGCTTTTACTGTATCAAAAGTGGCAGCCAGGACACGTGAAACTTTGCTGCCAATATCTCCTCCTTGTACGGCATATCCACTACCGAATCCCAGCTCGATCATCAATGAGTTCATGATACTTGCGATGTTCTGAAGCTGAAAGTCTCTTGTGATGGGCGGTGGTGAAGAGAAAGCGTAACCAGGCAAAGAGGGGACGATAATATGATATGGAAGCGTCTCGGGAGTGTATCGCTCGGTTAGGATGTGCAAAATGGAATAGAATTCCATAAAATTGCCCGGCCACCCGTGCAAGCAAAGCAGTGGGATCGCATCGGGCTTTTGGGAGAAGAGTGCGACGAAATGAATGTTGAAAACATCGCCGCTCTCAGTGATGGGCAGAGTAAAGTTGGGAAAGCTGTTAATGTGTTTCTCGCAAGCACGCCTTTGTGTAAGTCGTTAGTTGCGAACTGACTCGGCCCCAGCAGTCTTATGCTTGCTTACCAGTCCCATTTCAGCCACTCTTCTTTGGCCTGAATCAGCCAATCTCGGCTGATGCCGAACCGGCCGTCAGTTAACTCGTTTTCATAGGTCTTTGGTGCAATTTTCGATAGCTCTAAAAGCTTTCGGAAGTCGCTTAGTTGCTCTTCCGGAATTGCCACAGTAAAGGGAGTCGGGCTCGACTTCCTATTGGCAGGGAGGGTTGCAAAGGTAGAAGACATTTCAACTGATAGATAATTGTTGCTGTCCCTATAGTAGTTGCTAAACTCTTGGCTAGATGTTATGTTGTAGTCGTTGTAGAGAAGCTGTTGAGAAGGATGCTGAATGAACTGAATCGGCCACGATGAGGAGAGTTATGGGTGCTTTATAGTTTCTTTATTGCAACATTCTTCTTACTATTTTGCTATTCTTCAATACCATGATAAGTCTCATCGCCCGTGCATACTACGGGATGCACAATGTGTCAGCTCCATAATGTCATATCACACCTAACCTAGCCGAATTTGGCGTTACTCTCGATCCCGCTCCGTTGTATAGTGAAGTCGCTACAGTCTACTCGACACAGCTATAGCATGTGTTAACTGTAGCGGAGGTACGGAGTAGAGCGCCACTTATTCGGGGAGCTCTCAGAGCTTCTGAGGGGCGCTGAGATAATGCCCCGCTGAGGAAGTCTTATCCTAGCTGGACAAGTGGCTGAGCGCTTTTTGCATTCCGCTGTTTGAGCTACTCAGGCACGGCCTTCAGCCCAGTTTCCGCGGAGGTGAAACGACCTAGCTATTTGGAGTAAGTTTGGTTCCATTCCGTTCTGAGAAAATACTCGTCTTATTTGGCCATATGCCAAATGCGGAAATAGCGCCCGCTGGATCCGAGTCCCTTCAAGCTCAAAAAAGGGAAACCTTCTTTTCGTTGAAAGGGATCACTTGACGTCATTACCTAAACATAAAGAGCGGTTCCCTAATAAGGGCAAAGATTCCAAATCGACAGACTGTGAGGATGGTACGTTCTCGGAGCTTGGCCTGCATATGGACAAACTGGCCTTAGAGATGCCCGCCAGCTAGCTATCGGCGGCATGGTAGCATGGTACGATGAGTTCGAGATATTCTTGATGATAGCATATTTTTACCGCTCTTATAAGAATAGTGGATCTTATGGAATAATTATGCGCATTACACACGTTCACGTAGAGTTGAGTAATACTATGTGAGATAAGACAAAAAGAAAGTCAGATTACTGTTGCTGATGGCTCGCTAAGTCGAAGAAATAAAGGAAAAGAAAGAAAACCCATGCCGAATAATCCTTGTGATAGTATACAAGTTCTCTGAACCAAAAATTCCAGAGCATTAGATTTCTTTAAAAAAAAAATCGTATTTAGTCACTGAATTCCCGCTTCTTTGGGTTTTTGGGTCGCGAACTGAGTCGCAGTGCCTCATTTTCCTTCTCAAGCATTGAGACCCTTTCACGAAGGCTCTGAAGAGAGCGCATAACATCGCCATGTCCGCTATTTGATAATTTACTAGGTTCAGACGCAGGCGCAGAGTGATTTAAATCATCGGACTTGTCTTTCGTCTTCTCGGAGCCAGCACTGCTGGAAGTCTCTCGAACCGGCTTTACTTCCTCAAACTTGACTGTAGTCCTTTGGATAGGCTCGTTTACAGCTTTTAGTTGAGACTGATTCGATTTCTCATCTTCAAACAATGGAGGGTGAGTGTGCCAGCCTCTCTTAACACATGCGTCACAATAAAATTCCTTTTGTCGCTCTGATTCCTTTGGGACGCATGCTTGGTGGTAAGATCTGCAGCAGGTATCGCAATCTAGTAACATGGTGCCCGGCTTGCGGCAGGTATAACACAGCGGATTGTGTGGTGAGCCGGTTTCTATTAACTGTTAGTTGTTTGGATTCTCATTAACATGCCCTGTGTTCAGGACTATGACATCAAACCATGTCAGTCTGCTTTTAACAGGGCGAACGGCTATTACAAATCAGGAACATCATAGTAGGGATATTCGAAATTGCATGTTGAAATCTCATCTAGTCGCCGCAAAGATGGAAAAGGTGAAGATACTCACTCTTCCACGCATGGTATATTATTTTCTGTTCAATCATTGTCAACTGTTTTCCTGGCGCTGCGTAACTAGCGATTCTATAGCCAGCGATGACGGGATATTTGTTTGTCTCTGAAGCTGACGTGCGCCGTCTTTTGGCGAGAGAAGGAGGGGATTCCGCCATGGCGCTTTACTGAGAGTAAAAGGATAAAGAAAGATTAAAAGCCCACTGTTATGACTTGGTATTCGTTCATGAATAAGGCCGCGGCGTTTATTGCAAGAGTCAGTAGCTGGATCAATATAGCTGCGAGGCAAAGTGAAAGGGTGAAGGAACTGTATGGCTGAGCTAGCGACATTTGCCCAAAGCGGCAAACGGAATGTTTAGCCTAAAGAAGCAACGTCATCCTGCCGATATTAGTCCGCCCAGCCTTCGGGGAATGATGAGAGACTAGGTCTGGAAGAAAGTAAATTGCCCATTTGCTTTTTCCTGCCCTCATGTGACATTAATGAGGCTGCTGCATGTCTTCTCATTCCATAGCCTGACTCAAGGGTCGATTTCTTACCTCAATGGGTAACATCCTCCATTGTCCGTCACCAACACCACTCCCAACTGTTATTACCTGAGCCAGACGTACGTAGTATACGGAGTAGTACGGAGTGTACATACATACACACACATTTGCTGCGAAAGGCAATGTCCCCCGGATCAGCTTGTCAACGATGCAGGAAGCGGCACATCAAGGTACGTGCTGCGTGTTTCTCTGATTTCCTTGGTATCCGCCGTTGTGAGCAATACCCTAATTGAGAGCGCATCAGTGCGATGGAACACGACCCAGCTGCAAGCAGTGTGTGTCTGCCAAGCATGAATGTCCCGGATATAATGACGATTGGAAGTTTATCAATAACGGCGCCAAATTGCCTCACAAAAGACAAAAGAGGCAATCTTCTCGATCAACAAAGATACAGCCCACAAATGCATTTGCTAATACGACGGAGAAAATCTCTACGATACACGAAGATTCTACCGTAGAATCTCGCCAGGCCAGCACATCCTTGGCTATCCAGAGGACAGAATCTTTAGACATCTCTTCATTGGAATTCCCTAAAGCCACCAAAACTGGACTACAGAGCTTGGGCTCATCTATATCATTACCAGTGGACTTTCACTTCGATCTCAACGACAACAATGTAAACGTTAACGAATCAGGCCTGGGCAATCTACCCGCTCAATTCCAAACTCCTGGATCAGTTCCGGAGGCATCACCCGGATTGATATCCTCCGCATCAAATAGCGAGTTTGAAATGGGGCTTGCTGCCCTAGCCTCGGAGTTTATGCTTGAGAGCGAACAAGAGATTGTTTTCCTTATTCGGCATTATGTTGACAACTTGGCCCCGTGGTAAGTCTCCACTCTTTTATCGTTACTTACCTTTGACCCCTTTTAATCAATAACAGGCTAGGGATTTTCGACGAGAGATGCTTCTTCCAAACTCGTATCCCTCGCCTCGCTGGGACTAACCCTGTCTTAAAATACGCAATATCTGCACTTTCTGCGAAGCATCTGAGTCATGTTGGTGGCTTCCGAGCCACCAACTGCGGCTTAAGAAGCACCTTGGCCTTGACAGAAATGTATCCCAGCGCAGGCCACGTCGACTGGGCTTTCAAAGCTGCCAACTACTATCACCAGGCAGCTACAAGCTCTCAGCAGCAGTCACAACTTTACGATACGATTAGCAATAATTCGGCAGGATTCCTAGACGCAGCAACAGCAAGCAATGCCATCTTGACGATTTATGAGTTGATTGATTCGAATTACGATGAATTCCGCACGTAAGTATCTATCTACTCTCTGTTAATCAAACAGCTCCTTCTGCCCCCCAAATATCGTTAATGGCACTATATCAAACGATGTTTCGACTCCGGTTACACTTTATACCCTTTGACGACAAGAAGAAACAAGTGGCAAAGATTGCAATTCACTGCACTATTTCACACGACATGAATTATAAAAACAAAACGAATGATTCTAACAGCGGGCTTAGGCGGATACACGATGTAAAGAGTAAGCTGGCGAGATGTCCGAACGAAACTTCTGCACTAAAATCCTACTTTCCGCCTTTTAAGCAACCTGCGAATCCCGCTGCTCTAGCCAGCTATTGGCTCTGCATGCCACACGACCTCCTTAATTCATATGACCAAAAACGCACACCAATACTTAAATTTGAAACTTCGTATGGCAATGTGGAGAATAATGACGATACCTTTGGCGAACCTGGGTCCATATCTAAGACGCCCTGGGTGCAATTATTCTCATTGATAACAAACATTATCGACCAGTTTACTGCCACACCCAGCAGTGGTGACCGCATCATGAAAAACCCCGAGCACAATAGCTGGTTCTATCTCTGGGGCGCTTTAGACACTTGGCATGCTCAGTTGGATGCCAACTTTGAGCCATACTCTCATTACACGCTTTCTAGCCACTTGACACTCCCACAAGGCCCTCAAGAGCCAATTTTCGACGAAATCCTCTTTCCAACACAAGTATCTGCGGCCACTCTTTCATACTACCATTTCGCCCGCGTCCTTTTACTTCTTGCCAAACCGATCGATCAATCAAACCCTCTCACTCAGCTAAAAGACTACCGAGAACGACTGATAGATATAAGAGATAATTGTGTAAAAATATGCGGGATTGCGGCGGGTCGACCAGGTGGCGCTGCTCGAATTCACTCGGTACATCCGCTCGTCTTAGCCGGACAATGCTTGGAAGATCCCCGAGAGCGAAGATCTGTAGTACAGCTATTGCAAGATGTCGAGTCCGATACGGGATGGCCAACCGCAGCCCAGGCCAGGAGGCTTCAGGAAGAATGGTACGGTAATATCCCACAGAGCTAAAATTTGGAGCATGACGAGATTCAGGGTAACGAAATTATTGGTATGGTATATTCAATTTTCAACGCCCGTGTAGCTTGGGGCTACTTGTGTCTTTGCTAAGCGTTGTTTTTTGTATACGACAAAATAGCCCATTAATATCAATAGAGTCTTCGATCTGAAGGCACATATGTTTATAATACTAAAAAAGAAGGGCACGGTATAGCATACCGCATACAAGTCTTCAAGTTTATTAGACGCTTCTACGGTCTAGCTATCGCAGTTATCCCTCGATTCTGTGATATGTACGAGGTGAACATAGGCTTTTGCAAAGAAAGTAGAGACTTGGAGAAATTTCATTCCAGCTTACCAAGCTCAAATTGCGCTTACAGTAGTTGACAGAGTTAGATCTCTGATCATGATACCTATTTTGCGCAGGGTATCTAAATACGTGTATAAGAACGAGTGACTACCCACTCTCCGCAATTTCTTGCCGAATCTTATCTCGTTTGCTTACGGAATTATAAGGGCTTAGCTAAGACACTGAAAGGTTGTTGCGAAAAAGCGAGAGAAATGGCTGCCAGCGCCAGCAAAACGTAGTCTCAGCCGCCGCAAATTCTTGCCCGCCTTGCTAGCGCCAGCACAGCAGCTTAAGCTGTACCCGCCACAGTGCAAACTCCACCCGATTATTCCCCTTTCACTGACGGCGTCTCCGTTTTTGTTTGCAAATAGTTGCCATAGACTATCGCAAGTTGCAAAGAAGCGAATAGATGTTGATAGTATCAACAACAAGCCAGTATCTTGGTAGCTCGTCAAAAAATATATAAGTTGCTGTTACTTCCTGTATTCAGGGCGGATTCAATTAGAATCACTCTTGACTTTGCGTATTGATTACTGCCAACTTCTTATAATTTAACAACGATAACGACGCTCTACAATGAAGCTATATATTGCCAACGATACGTGTTCGCGAGCTGCTCAGCTTGTTGCTAACGAGCTTGGCATTGAACATGAGCTTGTCCACTTTGATGTCTTTGGCAAAAGTACATCAAACGGGGAAGACTTTGCAGCTATCAACCCTCTACTTTATGTACCTGTTCTGAAACTTGACAACGAGGATCATGATATAATCTCCGAAACAATCATCATCTGTTCATACTTTGCCGATCAACACCCAGAATCTGGCATGCTCCCCCCGCCTGGTACGCCTCAGCGTGCAAAAGCCGACCAGTTTCTTGTTCAGCTTGCAACTGAGATTGCGCAGAAGCACATCCCGCTTATGCGCAAACTGATGACCGAGGAAGGCATCCAGTTCAACTACAACAAGCTCCTAAAAGCGTACCAACTCTTGGAAGACTGCCTTGCAGATGATCGCTCTTATCTGTTTGGCGAAAATCTTACGGTAGCCGATGCATATGTATGGGGCACTCTTTGGAACAGTAGATCTGGTGTAAACACCAATCATCTCAAAAAATTGGCGGCATGGAAATTGCGTGTAGATGCTCGCCCCGCTGCTATCAAGACCCTCAGGGAAGAAGCCGAGATTTTGGCGATTCACAAGGCTCAAATTAAGGCCCACAATGCTTAGGTAGCTACGAAACACGTGATTCGTGGGATGTACTTTTTTTTTCTTTCCAAAAAGAATGACTCGGAAATGCAAATCGAAGACCAGCATCGGAGACCAAAATCGGAGACAATGCCGAAGACTTACAAAGCAGCGGGCAAAAAGCGACACGAGAATTCAGCAGAACCCTTAGATACAGCTATATAGAGATGATTAGAATTTATAAACTTGTGAAAGTAACCAGACTTGTGTTTATTGCGCTTTTTATAATATCTGAATCTAGAGATGTCGCCTTGCTTATATATATACCTATTGAAAGACTCGGGAATGCATATCGGAGACCAACATTATCGGAGACTGCAAATCGGAGACAATGCCAAAGACTTACGAATAAGCAGCCAGAAGCGACACGAGAATTCAAGAGAACTCTTAAATACAGCTGCCTAAATAGAGATAATTAAAATTTATAAACTTGTAAAAGTAGGCATACTTGTGTTTATTGCGCTTTTCACAATATCTGAATCCAAAGACACGTATATGTATTTCATATATCTGGGCATCAAAGCATTGCGGGTCAAATGAAGAGTAATCAGCTTTTCGCTAGGCGCGGGCTTCGGTAATAACGTTTAAAGTTTCGTTTAAGGTGCCCCAGTCTAGCTCAGCTACTCCGTAGTTTTGTTGAACACGAGGATTTAGTCGCCTTCAGCCTTATATACTGTACACCATGACACGTACCCGTTGGTTATGCCCCACGCAATTATGCTTGGCATTCACAAATTTCATGTTGCGACGGATAGGATATGTGGTCTTACGATGTGAGTATAAAGGGTGACTGATTGAAGCTGACAACTTGGCCTTTCAGTTTTCTTCCTTTCACACCTTCTCAACAAGCAGAAAATGCCCAAAGCCACCTCTAATTCTCGCGAGACAAGCGGGACGAACCGCTACGACTTGTGGTTCAGCTGGAAAGCTGTACTCGCTTGTGTCTTGCTTGCAGCATTGGCAAGCTTCCAATTCAACAAAACATTACCATTCCGCTCTCTATCTCTTCAATCAACCGACAATGAAGAGACATCAGGTGGTTTCAAAAGACCATCGGGCGCGCATGTGGTAACTAGGCCAAATCCAGAAGTCATTGGCTCCAATCAAGATGAGACGGTACACTCATCCGATCAGCTTTTTCAAGCCATGCCCAGATTTAACCCGCCCTTTCCGAAAGGTATGGACTTCGTGGATGCCGTAGATTTGGGCTTATACAAGCCACCCGGCGTCAAATCAAGAAAAATTCTGCACAGTTCCTTCGTAGATATTGATCAAAATCCTGACATCAAGGTGGTACCCTACGGTAACGGTCTAATTGAAGGGATCATCCGCGCCTTTCAGCAAGATCTTCATCTAATACTCCGTCCTGATGATATATGGCTGGCTATTACGACTCCGCTCAGCTTCTATGTAAATGCCCACGCTGAGGAGTTGAGACATCTTTTTGTCACGCATGAGGGCCAGCAACAATTAGTCGTCGACCTAACACCACAAACTATGGAAAATTTAGATGTCGCGTACGCTGTAGTATTATTTTCTCGAGAAATACAAGCCAATGTAGTCGACCCAGAGCTTGCAAGTTGGATGCTTCCGAATTTCAGCACCAGTACTAGCAACGATATCAGTGTGGCTGCAATGGTTATGATGGCAACTACAAAGGTATATTTCAGATACATTATTATGGCGGGTTGTGGATTTCCAAGTGTTACTCTCCTCGGAGAGAGGGAAGATTGGGTTAATCTTCTTGAGAGATTGCCAAAACTTGCTATATTCGGCGATGAAACTGAGGAATGGAGTAAATTACTCACCAAAATCATCGAGAAGATGATTGAAACGTATGACTATCCAGATGACCAGACTACCAAAGACTTCTGGATGAAGGCAGTACATGAAGCTGGTTCTGAGGGCTCATGGCCGGGTGGTTTGGAAACCTTGTCAGGATGGCTCACTGCTTTCTGCTTTTGGGATAGTGAAGGCCAAACAGTCCATCAGTATACAGACAAAGAGCTACTCGAATATGACGATGCAAAACTAGAAGATAGGAAGAGATTAATCATCGATGATGTTGTCTTCCCCATAATCCGAGCTGGCCGAGTACCAAAAGGTCTCGTCCAGGTACTAATCACAGTTATTGATTCCTCGACAAATCTTGAATACAATACCACTGTCATAGCTGGCTCGGTAGGTATGACGGAAACCGCAAGCGAAAATGAAGCAGTGTATGACACTTTTCAGCCACGATCAGGCTGGTGGATGTTGCAGGATAGTGTTAAATCCATCCCCTAAGTCTAAATAAAATAACTGTACGACAGAACGTTTCGTGAAGACGGTCATCATAGATTTCTATCATATTAATATTATTTACACGACCATAACTTTGGTGGCTCACTGTCCTCCATGCTTGCTTTTTCTATAAGTTTATTTCCTCAGTGATTTCGTCATAACACTACCTATATTACAATTGATCATAGACTATATAGCAAAAATACGCTATCAAGCGGGAAACAAGAAAAAAAAAGGAATGTTGCAACCATAAGCACACAGCTCTATTATTACGCACACTATTACTTTACTATTTAGTTCTGTTGTCTTCTACTGCCTCTACCACTATCGAGAATAACTTTCAATAGCTTGTATGTTCGCGTTTCTATTTGTGTGTGTATTCTCATTTTGCGGTCCCTGTTTTTTGGCCCCCTCCCCCTTGGCTACCTATCTTTACACCAGAGATGAGATTCTGCTGTACTACCATTTTAGGAAATTGCATCACGTCATACAAATCATAATATTACTCTATACCTACTCTCATTCTTTATTTTCTCAGCTATTTTGCATTGTTATGTGAAGTGCTCGTCGTCTCGACCAATTCGCCACCTCATGTGTTGTCTTTGACCTGCACCTGCATGGCATGTGTCACCTATTGATAAAGCTGTCAAACTATTCCTACGGGATATGAGCTATTCTCATTCGGGTCTAACGAAATGAATGATTGTATTTAACCGTCTGTCTGCAATTTGAGCTACTCATTCTCAGGCGGTGCTACCCAAGTAAAATTGTATAAATTACTGCTGCAAACTACGACGGAGTGGTGTTTTTAGTCTTCTCTGCTTAAGCGATATAGGACTTTTAGTTCCAATAATATTTATACACATATGTTAATGTCTCAGATTGATTTCAGAATACTATCATGCAGCATACGTCAGGAAGGGCTTACATTCTTTTGTTGGAGCTCTCACATGGAAAAATAGGTCAACAAACAAGGGAAAGGAAGTAGGATGCGAGCGCATGCAGTGCACTTATGACGCAAGGGGCACGCACTTAAAGCATTGTAAAGGCTCAATCGCAATATACTAGGCGCCACGTTGAAGTGCAGGAGACTATTTAGGTCCCTTCTCAAGCCCAACGCGAGGTAATGACTTGCATTGCATGAAAGTTTAATGCTGTATTATGCGTACACGGAAAAGCGATTTTTTTTTTTTAAAGGTGTGCTCGTATTAAGAACTACTAGGAGTAGTTACCTTTAGCTTTTGAAGGGTGTAAATGAACAAAGCTAAGCCGCCACACATCTTCAGGCGATAGCCCTGAATTGGATTTGTTAGAGTCGATAGAAATTTGTACTAGAATTGAAGTGAACTACGGAGAATACTTACGGAGGACTAATAGTGCAGCTGCATGCATGGCTGTGTGGGTCTAATATGCGGTATTACTAGTAATAGTAAGAGTACGGAGTAATATTGCATGCACTTACTGTAATACCCGTTAATGCTACTTGATGCTGCTCGGCAGGTATATAATATTGGATCCAGGAGATGCTGTGCAGCATCAAGCCTCAGACATATCATATGCAATCTTATGAAAGGCCACTTCCTCCACAGTACTACTCTAAAGATCTACTACAAGGGCTTATCAATTATGCTCTATGCTCTATATTTCTTCTGGCGGACTGTAAGTAGCTTCTAAAGACACATATATGTGTTCATATTAAGAAAAGAACTTGTTAAAATATGAAATAAAAGTGCCCATTGTTTCCGTCATCTCCTATCACATTTCATAATTGTAACCACAGCGGGGATGCGATGCAGCTGGAGAAGCCTCACTGTGCTCACCGGCTGCAGGCTGTCAAGTAGCCCGACGCCCCTTGCAGCATTGATTTGCCACAATAGTCCTTCCGAAAGTTGGTTTTGGTCAATGAAACTACTACATAGGATATTACGTAGCCGCTTAGTACCTTTGCTGCCGTTTTCATGTCTTTCGAAGTGACCACTGGAGGTCAGCTAGCTACTTCGGGGCCTTAATTTTCAGCTTTCAGACACTGTGTTTTGCGAAAATAATATTGCATTGCATACAAGCGGGGACAAAAAATAATATTCAGACTTCGGTTGGGCATTAATGCTGCCTATTGGAGTAGCTATGCTGGGTGAATGCAGTATACTCGTATCTGTAATACGCTCTGCGACAGCCAAAGTCCACCACGTTCAACATGTCCAAACCTGTCTCATTCAAATTTAGATGTTATTTTCATCTATAAAAGCACGTCGACCCGCCATTTTAAACATCCTTTTCTCATCATCTCTGGAGCAAACACCACAAGCCTTTAGAAAATATCCACATCGTTCACAAGTTATATTGTACCAAAATGTCTAGACCCTACACTGTCTCCATTGAAAATGAACGCGGAGCAAACACCAACTATGCTATATTCATGGACCTCCCCAGTTTTACCGGAGCACCTAGGCCTTGGATGAACGTATTTTTTACGGAATTTCTACCAGAACACGGAAACTTTCAATTCCTAATTGGGCAAGAATTTTATGCATGTAAGCAGCATATTATTTGGCATATGCCGTTGCGTATATATGCTTCGTTTATGCTAATCAATGATTGATTCACTAGGCACCGCTATTGCCACTACACCACTTAGCCCGGGAGTGGTGATATTGAGCGGAATTAGCTTACCGGCTATTCTTGGCACGGATTCATCCCCTGGAAGTAGGATTTTACTTCATTCAATGGTAAATGAGTATTGAAAGCTGATTACATTCTCTACCTAGGCACCTTTGACGGGAAAATTGATTCGCAGTTCCCGCTGCTTTCGCCAACCGACCCTTCTGCTACTTCGGGCTCCTTTGAGATTAAAACTGGCACAGACTTCCCAATGCCAAATGAAAGATACCTTGTTGGCCTTGGACAGCACAATCGTCGTGGGCAGGTTGTTCCAGTTGCAACAGTATGCATACCTATCCAGTTCAAATTGGCGATGTAACTAATTTCGATTCCGATTAATAGGTAGCTCCACAAAACAATGCTACGATCCAGATCACCCCAAAGATGAAATTCTTCGTCACCGAAAGCCAACAGGTTCCAGGCGAAATTGTTGACTACGATTATGTTGCTAGATCCGGTGCTACCGTTGATTTTAGCAGCGGCGAAGGACAAGGAAAGCACTACGCTCGCGTTGTTCAACAGAAAGACGGTAGTTTCATAGTCACATATGGCGAAGACCTTAACTAGCGAGTCGTTTGAGATATTATCTCTAGCACCTAGTTCACACAGCACTTAAATTGTAGTAGCTCGTGAATGAGAATTATGAATAATTGATCTGATTCCATGTAAATATTATGATATTCTTCAACTTTGGTTAGTTTCTAGAGTAATCTGTGGAAGGGTGCATAATATTCACATTTAAAATAAGGAATTATTATCCAGCACCCCAGCCGAGGTAACGTCACGAATTACCCCTATTTTAATCTACTGCTTCTACTGCCTCTAAGTGTATATAGCAGTTAGAAGTTTTTTATGTGGGGCTGACTGTCTTGTTGAGCCGCAGCTGGGGTGTTATATAACGAAACTGGATGCTGAATAATAATTTCCTTAAAATATTATCTAGTATAAATAGATAGAACACCATGTCTTTCAATAGCATGATGATGCAATGAGTATTATTAGCCTTTATTTCACTTCTTGTCTGGGAATGGTCTTTCTAGTCCAGAAACATCAGTGGTCACACATTGAGGTAAAAAGGATTTTCTCGCCTTATGGTACCAAACATTTGACCTCTGATATCGGGCCATCTTCAGCGCAAAAGATTCGTGTTACGACCTGGTTTAGCGTAACAGGTAGAATCCCTTATAAGCAGCTGGTTCTGTTACGGTAATTGCTACAATATTGATTATTGGCCTAATCTTTTGCCCTGTTTGGCTTAACGGTATAACGGATCGTTACAATTCGAGTATAGTCAATGAAGCCAGAAATATAATGCCATACGAGTTAAGTGCTACTAGCGCTAGAAGCGGATAAGTGAAAAATAGCAATTGCAAGAGATGAACGAGATCTGTGGCGGCAGCGGCTTAATATTCCGATTATATAATTGTTATGGGGAAATAATATTGGTAATCTCGGCTACTAAGCTCGTCATTGAACAATGATGACATCATTTTTGGTAAAATTGACTTACATTTTAGTCTATGAAAATGGCACCTATGTTATTTTCCTCGGTCTATGATCACTTATTTATTAATTCTTGCTTTTATACCATGTCGGGAACCGACTTTCACAACAACAATGATAACAACAATCATGTGCATTATATATTAGTATCCCAAGGGCTCTCTTGTGCATATCTATTATGTAAAATATTTTCCAATTTTCCATTGTGCTTGTACGCTAGCCTAGCCTCCAGAATCCTAGCAGCTACGATATGTAAGGCTATCACAATAACCAATAACGAACCACTAAGCTAGTTACAGGACATTGGAGTCAAGATCTTCAATCATATCTACCCAGCCTTCTAATTTTTCATAGTTATATAGATATATACTCGCAGTATGACAAGTCAAATAACATGATGTGGCACCGAAGCACGCTCTAAAATTGAGTACCAGAAGAAGTGTGTAGAATATCTGGTATAAGATAAGAGAATATGCGCCCAAAAAGATCGTATTTATGGCTATATCGCAATATATATGATAAGGCGCATACAATGTGTGAAATATTGATGTGCTCCGAAGGATGCTGCATAATTTGTATGCAAGAGCAATCAGCCTGAGGTCAATAGCCAACTTGCGCAGCTTTCTGGAGAATGCCGCCCACTGACGATGACTGACCACATAACGTACCATTTTACCATTTGCAATTTGGCTGCCTATCGGCGTATTTTATTTAAATGTCCGATGTCGCTTAACTGGAAGAAGAAGAGCTTTGCAACCCTCTCCCAACCTTCTTCTCATTTCTTCGGCCCAACAATGTATCTGCCTTTTGCCCAGAATTGTCTATTTTAACATGATACAAATGTAATTTTGACGTTAATTATGTAGTTTTAACTCAGTATTAACAAAAGTAATAAGCTACGCTGACGCTCAATCCGGTAAAAATGGCAGCGTAAATCCTTTCCAATGAATAGTATAGCGTAACCAATGCAGAGACATCATAGGCTCTTACATGGCACAAAGCAGATAGCATCTGTGCTGTTTTGAAGTAAACATTAAACGGCATAGAGACGACAATTTGTATTAGCTCAGTATTGTAACATCATTATTGAGCATATGGCGTAACTGGAGAAGCAAGTAGCGCTGCATGGACATGTATCTGTAAGTTCAACCGGTGCCCATGTACTTTCTATCTATAAATTAAGATTCTTCTATTTAGGCAATACATCCTTGTAACAGCGGCCACTGCAAGAATGTTACTATTACAATCAATAAGTTTAACGGTTTAATGTCAAATCTTCGGCATCTCCAGTATAATGCGGGGTTGAGGGGGTTTACAGCCAATATCAAGCCCAATCAAGTAATAAATACGGACGGGCCCTACGCACCTTAATCCACAGGCTAAATACCCAGTGGAATACAGAGTGCGGGATATGGAGTACGGGATGCGGAACAGACGGCAGTGGTGCATAGCATGTCAGGCAGCACGGGGCGTATTCGTGCTTGAGGCTGTAAACAGTAGTGTAATATTTGTAGGATACCTGTTGCTTAATTAAGCACTAGTATAAAAATTATACATGGTCACAAAACATTTGTTCCACTTATGGTGATACGCAACATGTGATGAAGACAGCTATTGATACTACCTGTTGGCCACCATGAACAGACAAGGTTAAGATCTATGCTTCTTTGCCGAGAACCTTTCCTTCAGCTATTTTCTCCCACTTTACGTTTCGTCTTTTATCTTTATTTATAACCATATTGGCGATCAACAATCAGCGCAGTAAACCTTTTAGATTAAACATTGGCTACTGATAGCATGGTAAGGCCTAGGATGAAGGAATCAGGAAGAAAGCTCCCCATGCACTGAGGAGTACATGGATCCTTGTTTGCTATAATTTCTCGAATGTGCTATGTAATAACAAATCATAGGCATATCCACAATGAGGAAAACAATGAATTAACGAAGAAGAAATTACTACGAAAAGACTGGCAGTAGGACTCAGGCATGACCACATGTTTCCTATATTTTCCCAGTCATAATATTGAGAAGGTTTAGCCACGTACCCCATGCAAGTGCCGTAATATATTCGGTAGTGTGTATAAATATATATTAACGGGCTACTGGAATACTACCTCCTCCGCAAAAATTCGATCGATGCGATTTGCAGGCTAAATTCTGTACTTAACCGGACGTACCCCAGATCCGCGTGAGGCTGGTAAAACAGTACTAGCGCATTGTTACACTTCCAAAGCTCTTGACGACATTCTGTTTATGAGATAGCTTCTTTTTGGGTCTCATTATCCGTGGACGAGTTGTTGCGCCAAGCAGCACAGTTACTGAAAATGATATATATATATATATATATATATATATATAGGGATAGCCAAGCCGCTTAAATCTTTACATCCATCGCTATCGTCGTATCATCGCCTTTGCCAAGAAGATAAATCATCATGGTGGCATTCTCATCTCTCGTGGTTGCCTTAGTCGGCATTGCTAGCTCCTTGGCTGCTCCCGTGGAGGAACGCAACACTGACTTGATCGAGCGTGGGCCTCACAACTTTGTTCTTGGAGCACACAATGCAGTGCGCCGTTCAGCCATAAACTATAACCAGGATTATACCACTGGTGGAGATGTCGTTTACACGCACACAAGCACGGGATTTGCCGTCAACTGGTCTAATCCTGAGGACTTTGTTGTATGTTTACCTCCGATATGACAGTTATAAGCAGAAATACTGACATTGAAACTAGGTCGGCGTCGGCTGGAGTCCCGGCAGCTCTGGGTGAGCACTACTGCTCTTCTTTTGTATTATTCTGTTACTAATAACCTCGGTTCTAGCCCCATCAACTTCAGCGGTAACTTTGGTGTCGGCAGCGGAGTTGGCCTGCTTTCTGTGTATGGCTGGAGCACTAACCCCCTTGTTGAGTACTACATCATGGAAGATAACTTTGGCTTTCCCGCCAGCGGCACGGTGAAAGGCAGTGTCACCAGTGACGGGTCAAGTTACACGATTTGGGAGAATACTCGTGTCAATGAGCCTTCTATTCAGGGCACAGCGACCTTTAACCAGTACATCTCCATCCGAAGCTCCAAGAGGTCCAGTGGCACAGTCACGGTTGCAAATCACTTCAATGCATGGAAGTCTCTCGGGTTGAACCTTGGCACATTGAATTATCAAGTCATAGCTGTGGAAGGCTGGGGAGGCCAAGGCGGCGTGCAACAAACCGTATCGAATTAAAGTCAGCAGCAGTACTTGAGCCTCAGCTGCTGTCTAGGGCTCTGAGAATTGGTGCTGAACTCTTGGGGGGAAAAAACTCATATAGGGCATATTTATGTTCGCTGACTATATATAAACGCCGGTCTCAATCTTGATCTCGTTAGCTGCTGTCACCAGGGTACCATTATAGTTCTCCAATGAGTTTAAAATAAACAAACGCTTATTTACACACGTTGGTAAATCTTGCGACCTATATGGCTATATCATGTGCTCGCCGCATCTCTATTTGCCTTTAGCAGACAAGAACATTGCATGATGAAAAAGAATACCGTCTCTTACGAGTACGGCTGTTCTACAGCTGCCATACTCCGGAAGCCGTAGAACTGTAAGAGTTATGTTTATTGGCATTTATAAGCTATAGGTGCGTGTATCCAGGTACAGGTACGTAAACATGTACATGTTTGATCGTCTACGAAATTTATACAGCCATATTTCAAGGACATGGCGTTGCTCTCGCCGTTTGCTTCAAATCGCCGAGCCCACTACATGACGACATCCGCTGTACCCACTATGAGTTTCACCTGGCTAGCGTGCCTCCCCAGATTGCCCATGCCACGATGCATGTAAGGTGGAGGTTGCAAACTAGCGCCAGAGAACACGAAGCTGCATTTATGTGGTATTTATCTAAGACATTGTACGCCACTTGAAGACGGAGGTGAGGCCAAATTGTCCCGATAATAGTTCTGTAGCCGCTGAAAATTAAGATAACCCTAAGATTATTGTTCAGGAAATAAGTACATGTAGGCATGACGAAACTGAGGCTAACCAGACAAGGACGCCTCTTTTCTCCCCTTTCTTTTCCTTCTTTTTGTTAAGATAGGAGTAATGGTAGATGTAGTAGATGTAGTAGATGTAGTAGATGTAGTAGATGTAGTAGATGTAGTAGATGTAGTAGATGTAGTAGATGTAGTAGAGGCAGTGGATGCAGTAGAGGCAGTAGATGTACCTGTGTCTTGTTATGTTTAGTAGCGTAATGCAGTTGATAGATTCTTCGGGTAGCTTTTCTCATTTACTGTCTAGATACCTCGTAACTATTTGATACTACAGTCTACGCCGTGCGATGCTTCACCTTGGCCACAATACGCCGACACGGCCACTCTCATACCAGCCGCGGAGCACATTGTCCAGCATTCTGGGCTTTACATGGTGCTCGACTCCGCCAATGGTGATCGTCTTCCTCTGCTTTCCCTTGCCCTTGGCTATCTCGTCTACCCGCCCCGAAACGTCAATATCGCCAAAGATAAGTAGGCCGCTTTTATGACTGCTGAGCATCATATTGAGTAGATGCGAGTCTGTTGCATAGTCTGGGCCACTTTCTTTAGTGGTTCCGAGAATGACCACTACAATGTCGGCCTCGCGGCCTTGGAAAGAGTCGACCGTGGCGGCGGTGGGCATGTTCAAAAGGAGCGCCGAATGCTTTGAGCCTTTCCGGCTGCGCTCAAAAAGCTCGACATTGGCCTTGTAATGGCTGATGACGGCGATATTGGAGGCAGGGATGCCGGTATTTTTGACCAAGTCACTGAGAAAGCCAAGAGCCCGATGGACCTGTTCTTGGTTTCTCCTTGACTTGGTGGCCTCATCTACAACACAAATGGTATCCGGGCAGTGAATAAAGATCTCCTGCAAAGCACCGGCACGCGCTGATTTCAGCAATGGGAACCTTGTCCTGAGAAAGTTTTCCAACATTTAGCCCATGCTGTGGTTGGCGATGCTACTACCCGGACCATAGGTGAAGGGAAGGTCTCTGTAGACCTCGCGATGGCACGTATCAAAAAGACTGTTGGCCATTCGCAGCTGTGTGTGGAGGCGATAGACTGGCCATCCCATTGCCTTGAAAAATTCCAGCGCCGATATCTTGGCCTCTAGGCCTAGGCGGTTAAGGGAATTTTCCTTATTGTCTTTGTATGTATCTGGAGTCACAACCGCTGGGCGTAGCTGCTGGTCATCGCCGCACAAGAGACAAGGTAGAAGCGTATTGCCCCAAACGCTGTATAGATCCGGCCGACTAAGACTGCCTGCCTCATCGACTGCAATACCCTTGGCCAATTCTGCTTTCCACGTTGGAAACAGGTTTTGACAAGAGACTGCTGGCGTAGTGCAGACAATAACGGCGCTGAAAAGGATTTGGTCGAACATCTCGAAAACAAGATCTCGGTGAACCATCTTGCCGTTCTCATACACTTGACAGGTAATAGCCCCAGTCGCCACGCTACGAAAGCGAGAATATTGGGATAATGAGTCCATATCAGCCTGCATCTCATGAATGACCAAAGGATCACCCTTGCTCAACTTAGGAACAGCAGGGGAGCGCAAGACTATCAACAGCCAAAAGGATGGAGAGAGATGTAGCTTCCATTTGGAGTCAACGCGCCAATCATTGTTGGGCCCAGCTTTATCACACAAACGATGATCTCGCAAGGTGTTGACGAATGCATCGTATTCCTCGTCAGGCCTGTATCCCAGGAGGATCAAAGCGCGTCGAGCTCTCGTAATATCATCTGCGGATTTGTCTTTCTTGAGGCGATCAGTCACTTTATAGGATATATGATTTAATCGCTCAGCAAAGATGTCAGTCGCAACATCTGAGGGAGCCATGGCATAAACCTTTCCAAGAGTCGCTGTCATAGCGAGGGTGGCGACGGCCAGAGCGGTTGTTTTGCCGAAGCCAGGTCCCTAAACACGATTTTCACGAGTAAAAATACCTTCTAAACGATAAGGGAAAGAACTTACTCCCGTTATGACACCAAGGCCCAGATGCCTTTTGCGTAAGTACTCTATTAAGCGATAGCGGTCATTTCGCGGGACCTCTTGGAATAAAGCAATGACGTGCTCCGGGGAGAGGACGAGGTTGATGATCGGAAGACGGTGCTAGGTCACGAAAGGATTCCTCGAGCGGGCAATCTCAGCATTATTGAGACCCAAATCTCTAAATGCAACCTCACTCACCAAAGTGCTGCAGAAACCTTTACCACGTAGCAAGTCTCGATGAAGAGCCATCTTGGTCCCAAGGTTTCCTGGGGGAGATAGCATATGACCAGCATCTATTGTCGCCCTATCTATTCCACAAGCAATGGGATTCGATGGTAGGGCATGCGGATGAAACAAATTGACAGCATCCACTTTGCGCTTACAATCTTCCAGTAAGTCGTCGTTGAACTCAAGAGAAACACAAGTCCAGCTGTCTTTGCGTTTATACAAAGCAAGGTTAACCGCTGTGCGGTCTTCAAAAACTTTGACGTCGAAGTCAGGGCGATCCTCTTGGGATTTGGGCCTTCGAACTCGAAGAACAAGATCATTGTCAACAGGATGACGTCTCATGATATCAAGGCTTTTGGGAGCTTCTTGAATCCGGGCGTCCCATTTTGCTAGACCCTTGCCCTCCTCGTTGTCAAAAAGCCCAAGTTTAAGGAACCCAGACTTGGTGAGAATGCGCCATGCGTCTTTATGCTGAAGGAGAGATTCTCTCCCAAGCGGCACGATGACATAAAAGTGTGCAGAATCAAGAGGGTTAACGAAATAGGCCCGAAACTTGGTCTCTGCGATTTTTTGCGATGCCTTGTGAATCCACATGACGTCCTGAACTTGTGACTGCGTGAGCGCGGCGAGATGTTCATTGTCATTGTCAAAGGACCAAGCGGGCTTGAATTGACGACTCTTTGTTTTTGGCAGCATCAGGTCGTAGCGATCCTCAGACCAATGATGCTCCTCGCCGTAAGGATATCTGAAAGGGGCGGGAATTCCAGCGTCCAGTTGACTGAACAGTGTTAAATCAGGTGAAGCCACGATGAAATGAAACTCTAGCCGGCGAATTATTCCCATCAAGGTAATATCCCCTTTGATACATTTGTCATTATTGACAACACCTTCGCCTTGGGTGGCCACGGTTGGCAAAAGGCATTCCAAATCCTTCAACTTTTGGATACTCAGCGAGGCGAATGACGAGGCTACTCAATCTATTGACCTTGGCGGGGATAAGTTTTCGGAGGTTATTATCAGCCGGTAGGACGGTGAAGTTGGGCTTCGGGGTCGTTGGGAACTTGACCATCAACTTGTAAGACTTGACAGCGGGCATGGTGCCGTTTTGGCGATTGGCTAGATTGACATACGGATTAGTATATTTGTCTTGTTAATTCTGTAGAGACAGCAGAGACAGCAGAGGCGGTAGAGGAAACTTACGAGCATGGCAAGCACCAAAACCGCCATCTTCGTTGCTCTCTCCAAATGGAATGCTAATTGAGAATCCCATAACAGAAGTTGCATCGACCTCCCGATGGATCTGGATGATGGTGTCGATGTATGAGTCAACAACATCCAAAGTAGCTCCGCCAAGAATATGACCGTCCATCAGCAGGGCACAATCCCCCGAGAAATGGTTTTTCGGACCTTTAGAGGACTTTGACTGAGACATTTTGTCGATTTAAAATACACGTTCGAATGAGTCGTGAAAAAAGAGGAGAGGCGGGAAGAATACACGCTCAAAAGAGCCGTGCAATGAAGAAGAGGAAAGTGGGAATACACGCTCGAGAATGAGTCGTGAAACAAGAGAGCTTCAGCCTCCAGATTGAAGGCGACGCGGAGAGAGCGGGATTCAACGAGAGAGACACGGTGGCTTGCTGAGAAACGAGACGGCAAAACTTGAAGACTGGTCTGGAATAAATTAGCCACTGTGATGATGAAACGCTTTGTTTTACAAAAACATTTCAATAAAAGAAAATAAAGAATATGAAGCCAGATAAAAGTATCGCGAAGACCCAGGATCCAGGGGAGAGACTTACCGAGATGAGGGCGACGCTACACAAGATGGCAGTGTCGTCAAGCGTGATACGATTGAAGAAGGACAGGAGAGGACGAAGTGGAAGAAGAAAAAGAATAAAAGAGAGCTGGGCCTTGGGGTGACTGAATTTCTGGCTGTCATTCACTTTGGAGGCACATAACGGCTGCCAGCTGCCTGCCAGCCGAATGCACGCATCCTCGCAGCCACACACTGCTCACTTCTTTCTATCACTCTCTATCTACTATAAGCCATATAATCTTTATAAAACCCTCGAGTGAAGTCTTTTAAAGATCTCGCCACACTGCCAGACACTAGAGTTGTTTTACTCTAATGACACTTGAGAAGAGCGAGGACGAGGCGCTACCACTGCCGATGGGCCTAGGGCTATCTTCTCGTCTGGCAACTATACTGAAGGCCGACTTCGCCGAAAACGCATTTGGGGATCCCGAAGAGTCTGAGTACTGTCTCGACGACGACGAGATGGAAGAGTCGCTGGGTGATGGACTGGAGGATCTCTGTGAAGACGAACCTGATAACTTGCTAGGCGATGATGAGACTGGCCTCTCCAAATCAGGTACATGGGGAAAGATCATCGCAAAGGCTTTTGTCGACGAGAGAAGACTTACACGAATCCATTTATAGCCACTCTCTCCAGCGATCCAAGTCAAGTGGACACCAGTAAAGGATGCCTCTCAAAAGTTGAATAACAAGCTTATAAAAAGTTTGGCTTCATACGATGTCGACAAAATCGTCCGCGGCTGCTACTACATCTACTATATAGGGGTGGAGATTTCCTTTGTAACTGGGCCACAAGTTTTGTCTATAGAGGCTATTTACGCATATATTATGGTCTAAATGGGAATTGAATACCATATTACTCAGAATATATACATTATCCCAGCCAGACTTTACTGGATAAAAGAAATGAATCCGTCAATTTGCCTGGCCCTTTTTGTTGCTTAGCAGAATACTCATGATATGGACAGCGACTTTGAGGAGCGTAAAGGAAGATGGAGCTGGATCTTCAATACACCGTAACAATCGCAAACGAAACAAAGTGCAACAGCCATCCTCAAACAGCGGCTGGGTAGCCCTACCTCGAGAATTGAGAGAAGAGATTCTGGAGTACTTGGAAGTCGCGTTACAAGGTGAAAAAGCATCATCATACGCCTCTGTCTGCAGAGAATGGCACCAGTTTTTTAAGCCTTATATTTTCAGGCGCCTCAAATTATCAGCAAATCGTATCCAAGAACTTGATACATTTATTACTGCTCAATGTCGACCTTTCGTGAAGTCTATCTGGTTTCGGTTTGAGAGATCCGCCAATGAGAGACGCATAGACTTCTCTGACGAAGCATACATTTCGTTCAAAGATTCGGTCGATATAAACCTGTTTCTAGATACAAAATTGCAACTCTTTCGGAGTCTATCACAATGGAAACAAAGAGATAAAGGTCAATCGGGAATTGCCTTAGAGCTGAGTGCCTTCTCGGCCATCGATCCCGATTATTCTATGAAAGATACCATACCAGAGGACCTCAAAGATGTCGATGTTACAGAGGATAGCGATACATTAAATGCCATCTACGATAAACCTTTCCGCAGAGATATGCGTATATTAACAGAGGAAGAAGATCTTCAGAAATTCAAGCTGAGATTTGGCCATTATCCTCCAGAAGCCGATCATAGACGATCCACGCTATTTCCCACGGTAAACTCGATAACTAATCTTACTGTACGTCGGCAAATGCATAGTAGCTTCTTCACCAAACATATCCATGTTATAGTCAAGGCACCTCCCAAGCTTGAGTCTTTGATTTATGAACCATCCACTTTGTCTTTCATATCTAGGCATCTTTGGAGTTCAGAAACAAGCTACATTGATAATGTGGAAAACGTTACTTCTTTGATGCCATCCTCAATTCGACGTTTACAGATCTTTTTAGACGATATCTCATTATACTACTACCTTCGAAGAGAAATTGAGGATGATGTCCGCGATCTCGCTCGACGAGTTTTCAACCGGTGCCGCAACAAAGAAGTAGAGACATTGGCGCTTTCTTTCATCATCGATTCCTTATGATTTTTTTTTTTACAGATTTTCAGACTCCTGAGATAGCCCAGCCTTCGTATAAGCTCGAATGGGCTAAATTCACTTCATTAGTCTTAACTTCTTCCCGCATCACGCGTCGATACACTCATAAAAGTCTGTTGCTAGCAGCCGCCCGAGCCGCACAGCATATGCCCAAATTAGAGATTATGAAGCTATACAACGCAGAAACGGATTACGACCGTACTTTTATTTACGGCGGTATTTTCACCTACATCCATGACAAAGAAGGTAGCCATATCTACTGGAAAGGCACTTGGGAGTACGAATTTCCGCTTGAAGTTATTGATGAGTGGAGAACTGCCGCAGCTACTCATGGCACGGACGTTTTTGGCTATCAGTCGAGTATGATAGAGGAAGACGATTTGGGATGGCCGGGTAGGATTGTATCGATGCTTCGTACACGACAATTGTTCATCCCTTCACGTATGGCAATATGATGAATGGGCGAAATCACATGTACTGGTAACGTGAGTGAAATTTAGGGAAAAGGGAATAAATAGGGCGATACAAGAAAAGCTAAAGACTGGCTGGTCACACATATATAATGGAATATGCTGGCGAACATAATCAGATAGTTTAATTCACTCTCATCAGATCTATTAAATTAGTTGTACAGAATATCACATGGGCGCCAATCATTTGAACAAGTCTTATATTACGACAAGTGCGACAAAGCGTTTAAATTGGCGAGTAGTCTTTCAAGACGCCGAGACCAAGCAGATTAGGAAAATGAACATATACATGTATATTAGGTAACTTCGAATTACGTAGTAACGAGAGTTGAACCATTGATCCACATACACATGCAAAAGTATATTTGACATTACCAATAATCAAAAAAAGGTTACATTCAATGTCAGAAGTATTTTTCACATGTGTACATTCGATATTCGAAGCCAATCAACTGAACCCCAGTCACGTGTGAATTTGATGGTGGAATATTCCCCAACAAATTCACGCTGCGTTGCTGTTTCTACGTTGTCTCACCCCCATTTTTGCTACTCTTCAAGGTACAGCCGTGCATAACTTCGACTTGATTAAAAAAATCTCAAATCATAGTGTTCTTCATCAACAGCAGTCCTTGATTACATCTGCTATCTTTTAATCTGAACAACCACCAAGTAACGTGACGATGGAGCGCGGAAGACCTCACGGAAGACCTCGCGGCCAAAAGCGCAAACGAAGCCAGCCACAGCAACGATTGAAGATCTGCTGGCAATATTTACCTCTAGAACTAAGAGAGATGATCCTAGAGGCTTTGGAAGACACATTACAGGGCGGGAAAGCAGCTTCATATGCGGCTGTTTGCAGAGATTTTTATAGTTTCTTTGAGCCTTATATTTTTAAGCGTCTCCAGTTATCCGTCAAACGTATCCAAGAACTCGGAGATGTTATTGCCCCTCGTCATCGATCACTTGTCCAATTCATAAGGTTCCGGTTCGAAAGGTCTATCAAGCCCGGCTCAATGCCTATTATATTTCGAACTGATCTGGACGATGCAGCATTCTCCTATGCAATTTTTCATCTCTTCCACCTCCTATCCGATTGGGAAGAGCGGGATGAGAGCCAGCCGGGCATTGTTCTAGAGCTGAGCGCGTTTTCAGTGGTCGATCCTGATGGCTCCATGAAAGACACCATACCGGAGGAACTCAGAGGCATTGATGTTACGGTAGATAACGATGCCTTGGATGCCATGTACGACAAATCTGCTCCCCGAAGCATATATTACTCGAAAGAGACAGTAAAGCATCGCCATACCAAACTAAAGCCCTTCTACGTCTCACCAGATTTTCACAACATGCCAGCAGTGCCCTTTCCCAATGTTCAGTTAATCACAGACCTCACTGTGCGTCGGCAAATGCATAGCAGCTTTTTTGCAAAATACATGGGACCTTTAGTCAAGGCACTTCCTAAGCTTGAATTTATAACCTATGAGCCTTGTGTCATCAATATACTTGATGAGCATTTCATACGAAGACCTGACATCCACATCAGCGTTGTGGAAAATATTATTAAAGCGATGCCGTCTTCAATTAGGCGGCTGCAAATGTTTGAAGATGATGACTCATTGTATGGTAGCTGCGGCCAGACATCACGATGGGGCGATCGCCGTCCTCTGGGTCGACTAGTTGCGGACCTCAGCCAAGACCAAGAACCACAAGCTATTTCAATGTCTTTTATCATCGATGCCGCGGATTTTTTCTCAGATTTTTGGACGGCCCAGATAACTCGGTCTCCAGATAAGCTGGGATGGATCAACCTTGTTTCACTCGTCTTGACTTCTTCACTGATCAACCCGTCTTTTAACCAATTCCCACCCTTGTTGCTAGCAGCCGCGCGAGCCGCACGACATATGCCCAACTTGGAGATTATGGAGATATATAACGCAGGTTCCCAGTATGGAGGCATTTTCACCTATATCCATGATAAAGACGGTAGTCTTATTCACTGGGAGTCCACCTGGAATTGGGAATTTCCGCCCGAAGTCATCAGAGTCTGGCAGAGGGCTTCAAAGGTTCATGGAAAAGGTGTCTTTGATTATAGCTCGAACCGGATAGAGAGACGCGATTTGAAATGGGGGGGTAGGATTCTTTCACTGCTTCGAACACGTGCGACAGTTGTTCATCCTTATACATACGGCAACATGATGAACGGGTTAAATTACATGTAGAGAAGAAAAAGAAGAAGAAAAAGAAGAAGAGGGGGATACAAAAGAGAAAAGAGAATGCCATCTCTTTTTCTATAATAAAGTGAATGTGGAGGAAGATATACAAGTTCGCATAGACGTAATTGATCATAGAGAAAATAATTAGATTACTACCTAGTTAATATGGACCTAGTTCTCTAATACTGCTAATGTTTCCTGTCTTTACTGCATATATATTGTAATGAAACTTTTGCATACATTTAGCGTTGTTATTCCTATTGGTGCGCGTATGTTTGTATTGCGGTCTTATTCTTTGGTCCCTCTCAGACTGCGTCTGTTAATATCTACTCAACAACTCCAGTCAAGAGTTTGCTCTAGCCCTAAATCTCCACAGACAAATGAAAATATAGAATTTTCAGTTACGGCGACCCTGTATTGAACTCCTCAAAATAAGGCGATATCGCGTATATTTCCTGCATAAACCCCAAAACGGTTTGTCTACAGACACCGAAACGCCGAAAAATGTCCGTGCGCGCCATATCTTGAAACTGTAGATTACCAGAAGTGTGTCGAGGCCCGTCCTGGATTATTAACCCGACGGCATTTTGGGCAGTTCAGTTATCACAAGTTCCAAAGGGTTTACAAAGTGAAAGAAGACAAAAAAGGAATCAGTAGAGGCTGCTTGGGCAGTCCGCACATCCGGGACGTTCCATTTGGCCGAGGCTTTCAAATGTGCATACCGTACTAGTGACGTAGCACGTACAGGATAGAGGGCAAAGAGATGCTTAGCCCGGCTACAGAGGAGAAGAGAAAACATGCAGCTTCTAAAATCATGAAAATGTTCCTCCCAAGAATCGCATCAGTCTCGAAAACTCTATCACAATAGTGTTCCCTCATGTCCGTTTATCGCTATTTTCCCAGAGATTGTGTCAGAAATCTTTCTAATCAGCCAACCCTGTCTGTTGCGTGATAACCCTTCCATGGCTGTTATGCTATTCGTATTCATGTCAAAGCGTCTACCCAAAGCCCATTTCTATCAACTTCATTATTGAGCTTCGTTTCGATTCCACCATATAGCCCTTTGTAAAATGCAACCCATCTGGGTGGATGATGCCATTGCGGCTGCCCAGTCCCTTTGATGATAGAGGATTGTGGCCCGAATACATGGCAAGCAGAGCACTAGCATAGCTCATAAAATGCCTGCGTGATATCAAAAGTACAAAAACAACAAATCCAAACTCCATGACGTCCATGAACAAAAATAGAGAAAATGAAAGAAAACATGGTGCTGCGATCTAGCATCTATCATCGCTTGACTGGCTGGTGAAAATGGTACAAGGCCTAGGCGGGTATTCTTGCTGCATCCAGTTTATGAACGAGCATGCTGTTTTAACGCCCTGACGTTCCGCGATAATGTCACAATATTTCCCAAGGTATCACCGGTGTCACCTGTGGGTAGCGACAGGCAAACGTGGTGCTACCATGTCTAGTTCCGACTTTCCGGTCTTTTCAATAGAGTGCCTTTCCTTGGGCGCCGGCGTACTCTGATACAAATGGTGCAGCTTGATGTAATCGTACACTGATCGAGGGAGGTCCTGTGCGACTTCGCCGTTGCGAATCTGGGCGCGGGCCTTGGTCGAGGAGACGTCGTTTTGGAAGGACGGCACTACCATGATGTTGTCGTTGTATTTCTTCAGAGGTCGGATGGCTTCCTGGATATCGCAGAGAGCAGGTCTCTCGACGATAAATGCGCCATAGTAGCCCAGGAGCACGTCAATGTCGGCGGGCGCCCACACTTTGGGGTCGCTCATGGTGAGGGCCAAATCGGCGCCGATAAGCAGCATAACTCTGGCTCTTACATATGTGCCATCAACAGTCTGAATGCCTCCAAGGACATCATTTAACTGCTCGTCAAGTCTCTTGAGAACGTCAGCAGTGCGCGTATAGACGGGGCGGCCGGCGTCGTCCCGGCGCAAAGTCTCCCAATCGTCGATCATGGCATTGCTGTTGGTCTGCTCAATAGCAAGTCGGCACCTAATTCCCGCGAAAACAGTCGTTAGCGAGATTTTCAAGTAAATGACGTATTGATTAGATTTCAGACTCACATGTTAATGCGATGGTGGGCAGGGACCAGCGAACTTTTGCCGTAGGTATCGCTGCACGGACTCATGTAGCTGCCGACCAGTTCATACCCGGTGTGGTCTACATAACTCTCGGCAACTGAAAACATAGACATGTGCAACGAGGTTGGCGGCGAAAAGCTGCCGCAAGACACCAGAACCAGCGGCGTCTTGTTCGCACGTGTGAGGCGACGCTTCAGCCTGTCGTGGGGAAACGAATATCCATGATACGGCTCGGACATGGCCTCGGGAGGAGGCGTCGGCGTGCCGGTCGGAACCGCTGAGCGCGGGACAGACGAGGCGAAACTGTCTGCTGGGATGCCACCCATGGTTGCTGGATTCAGAGATCGGGGGTTGTTGTCGTGAATACGGGAATGGTTGGCGAGAGTGCCGGAGCGAAGAGACGAAGAGGACGAGAGACGACGCTTATTATGTAGCAACTCCATGTACTCTTTGCTGGAACGTTCTGCGGCTGTTTCCGTGCCAGGAAGGCTCTGTGATGCCCGGTTATCGGCTCGTCAGATTGCGGGCCGCAGCAGGCTTCTCGGTGTCTGCAGTCTCTGCAGGCCGTAATGGATGTCGACGCAACAGAGTATTATTATATGCCGGCGCTGATGATCACGAGGGGTCTTTGCAATGTGTGGAGTGGGAACTTGCAGATGGGAGAGGGGCAGGGAACTTTGGAAATCTAGATTTGCTCCTCCGTGCTCGGGCGTTGCCAGAAGGGCTACTTATTGCCAAGAGGGCCGGTACTCGCCGGTGGCTGCGGTTCTGCAGACTCAGGCTTGTACTGTTTGCAATGACGGGCTGTAACTAGCACGAAACCCAGAGCGGCGTCTATTGGCTGGCTGCGACTTAGAGTCATCGCCTAGGACGCATGGAGCCAGCCACAAGAGACAAGAGACACAGCCCTAGGTCCGAGTGGGCCGCCTGTTCCCTCTACGGTGCATTTCTGCCTGCGTTTGGTGCGAGGGAGGATCGGTAATCAATCTTCACCACGTTGGCACAGTTGGCTCTATTCGCCAATTTAGCTTTTCTCGTCTTAGCCGGCCGTCCATGTCCCCTCATGGCTACGCCGGATTGTGCAATCGCCCGTCGAGGCGGGCAGATGTTGTACAGTAGACGCCGCTAATACTCGGTATTACTGGATTCGAATTCCCGCGTTTCCCCGTGAGACAAGACGCAATTCCAAAGCCGCCTAGTTCGTAATCATAATACGAAGCATGTACGGAGTATACTATTTGAAACATTCTCCTGGCCGGAAAGAGGGTACATTCGAGCACGCAACTCCGAGTGAACCAATCTGCGTCTATCTGCACGGCAATATGCCGTCAGCATGCAAATCTCGCCCGAGCTGCGGATATGTGCGTGCTCTATCTAGCCTTACCCGCCTGGTCCCACAGCAGGCTGCCTCCCAGTGCTCCATACCAGTAATTCGAGTAGTATGAGCATGTATGTACATACAACATGTAAACATGTAGACAGACGCATGTGCTTTGTTACTCTCTACAGAATACTTCTTACCAACAAAGCTTGCTTACGTTTGCACATCAATAAGACTCGTGGCGTACTCCGCTCCACATATTGGAAGACTGGATAACGTAACATACTCAGTACTAAACCCTAATTCGAGTGGAGGCGAAGTCTTATTCTTACCGTCTTGGCAGTAGCAGCATCAAGATGCCATCTTATTTGAGCCATGAAAAGTCTAGGCTCAAAGTATGTGCATGATGAATGATGAGAGAAACTGTATATATAGAGCTTTGCGACACTGGAATAGTATAGCAGCGTTTCTATGGTGCTGCAACGTAGATATTAATTGCGTCAACTTCGAAGTTTGCGGGCCTTACCAAGGACTAAGCTGACTTATAGAAAGTCATCGAATTATTTCGACCGCGATCTGGCTTGGCTTGTAATTTCTGCAGTATTTTGCTTCATTTCATATTGTAATTAGCAGGATACTAATGAACTCGTACGGTATGCAATTAGATACCAAGTGTATCCAGGGAGCTACTATTTACCACTATCGCCAGTCAGCAATAAGCTGCTGCAAATACATCGATTTTGAACAAACTTGATTTTGAACGAAATCTTCACACGCAAGTGGCATTCATATATAAGCCATGATACCATATAATCAGCGACTTTCGATTTTATTTCCGACCAGAAAATTGTCGTAGTGACCGCACTTTTGTACCGGAGTGAAGCTAGTGGTGTCTGGCTTCATAGCAGTTGATCCTGGCGAAAGCTCACAAAAAGCTGCGTCCTGAATTGAGGAAGAGGAAGAGGAAGAAGGAAATGGTTTGGCCTACTATTCCACTTCTTCGAAAAATTGGTTATATTTCTTGCGGCCGAGATTATATGGCGCTCGAAAAGGACAAAGCATATCCCGATGATTTTGGTGAATTAGTCTAAAGGTCTCGTACAACAAATACGTGTTCGCTTCGACTTTGTTGTACACACGTGCTCAAGATACTTGATATCCACATGCAATCATCCCATTCAGCGTGAAATGAAGCATTCATCAAACATCATTATTAAACTTCCAATGCCTCAGGCAATGTAACCAAGCCCGATGAGACGTGGGGGCGGTTTAACCTTGAAGATCAGCGTTCGCTCTCCAAGCGATATGAAGCATTCTTCCAGAAGCGATAAATATCTCGATACAAATTTAAACGAGATGCAAGACATGAAACCCAGTCAGTCTCTTCTTGGCGGCCTCTTCCACAAACGGTAAATTGCCGCCTGAACATCCCAGCGCAGACCAAATCTGTGAACCTGGTCTACGTCTGACACTATATATTTATGAACGCCTAAATTGCTCAATCTTTTGAGCTGTCATAATTTAATATATTGGTCCGCGGCATGGCGTCGCACTGCGGCTGAATGTCTTGAGCCCTCTCTCTGAAACACGCGTAACTTTATCCGTCTCACCTATGAAACGCGGTGACAGCTTGTACGATTTACCGAGCACCGCATGCAGAACACAGATAAGAATGTTTATCGTTCGTGCTAATGTTCTTCCAGAATACCGAATATTGCAGTAGCGTCTCAAAGTATCCCGTAGTGTCATTAATTGTACCAGCTCTATTTGACGATTTTGACGAGAGTATCAACGACCTCGACAATCACCTTTTCGGGCTCACGGAAATTATTCAGATGACAGGCTATTTTACTAGTTTTGTCTTGAATTACAGGTATCAATCAGGGTAATTCTATTACGGGAGCTTGGGCTTCAATTGCTCAATGTTCGGAACCGGGTAATATGTGACTGCAAATACTTGTACCAGAACCACAGCCATCTGGTATGTAACATGGGGAAGAGAATACCCTAAACATGTAACAACCCTTGATAAAATCACACACTATTTCAATGGCTGGATAGCTAGACTTTCACATTCCACTTAGAGGCAGCAGGGCCTTTGGAATTCAGCAAGTTTGTCATTCGCTCGGCGTCTTTGGAAGAGATATTCAGGTAATTGCTTTTCCATTTATATTCAACATTAATGACTTTGGACTGGCTACAGAGGTTATGTATGTGGTGATTATATGCTGCGCGTATCTTCTTTATGGAATAGCCTTCATGGTGTCTGCTTTCGATGATTCCCCTGGCATCAAATCTTTCTGCGGTAGTTGGTCTAAACATAGCTACATAACGCTCTCGTCTATTGTAACTCGTCCATAGCCGGTGTTTATATATAGTTTTGTAAACATATAATAGCCCCGTATGTCACTCGAGCTACTCTAATTACAGTAGAGATATACGTAATCGCTTTGGTTCAGCTAAATCGGCAGTGTGTTGCGGAAATAGCAAGAAATCACATCACTTTGGTATAATTTACTCGTATAATTTACATCTAAATTTGGCCAAGGTCTCTCAGCCGACCTCTTAAATAGGCTAATCGAGATATAAAATGCTGCCAGTGGAATGATAACGTCGTTGTCTCCACAAGATCTATCATTAATCAATATCCTCGAATTCGTATTGTGTGCCAACATCTTCCTCGTATGGCCTGACCGTAATTAAATACGAGTCAAGCGAAAGTTTAAAAGCGGTGAAGTCCAGCTCCGCTCTTAATTTCCGTTCGAATGAGATCTTCTAAATCCCAAGATCACGCTATATACCCCAGGTAATATAATTATTCTATAATAACGTCCGGAAAGCAGTCTCTAGCATCATTTGTAAGTGATGATTCAATGCAGGGGACCAATTCAAAACGAGAGATTGAAGCTGCTCGTATTTCCTCTGTGATGGCAAGCTGAAAATCTCCCTTCGTCCACGTATCGGGGTTGCTAATATGGCGAAATTAGTAACATCTTACAAAAGTACGCGGTCCAGTTAGCTGAGAATACAAAGTGCGGAAGCCTGTTAACATTGGTACCTCTCCTGATCAGCATTCACTTCTCCAGATACAAACATCGTCCACTGAATCTTCACATGTAATGCCGAATGTCACTGCCGCGGATAAAGCCCTACAACGGCTGCTCCATGTTCTTGCAAAAAGGGGGGATTTGCATCAGTGTCAGGAGACAAACTCGTTTGAGCTGGAATATCATTCATCACTCTTGGAATGGCTTTATGCCAATATGTTGTTAATTGTATCAAGACATTTATTCAAATCTAAATTCTATTTTTATCTGCCGATATGCCATTTCAGAGAAATCAATTCTCTCGATATCGTAAAAAACAAATGAAAGCCTCCTAAAACTCCGGATTTTTAGCCCTGAGGCCCTGACAATCCTATAAGACTATGTATTAAAGTATTCTTTTAAATAGACACTTGGTGTTGGTGTGAGAAACAAAAGTAGAGTGAGTCCAGCACGTTTTTATCCCGATCCTCATGACTTCGCAAAAGATTGTTAGTGAAATCTATCACCTCCGTAGCTTACTCCCTGTCCGTCGCTGCTTGTGACGACGACTTGGTAGTGGTCGTCCATGCCGCCGCGGTCAGAAACACTATCCTGCTCAATCTTGCGAGTAACGTGAATGATGTGGCGGCTCGACTCGTTGTCATCGCTACCTTCCCGGTCTTGGAAATGGTAGTCTTTATCATAGTTTTTTGACTCTCCAACGTTTGACAGTTTCATATGAGTGCGTCGTCCAGTGGAGCCAATGGTCTTGAGGTTGATATCGCGTGATTGACCAGGGGTTCCACCATCGGTGGCAGCAAGGCCGGGAGCGACAACACGGAGAAGGGTGCGCAGCATGGGCATAGAACCAGCAATGATACCCAGATCGCACTCGAGCACAGTCAACAAGACAATCTTGCCAATTTGGACTGAGAATTTGTACGTTAGCAGTTATCCTCAAATAGCCACGAAAGGGGAAATTGTACTTACAGTATCTGTTGTGAGGCGTAGTGTAGGCCCAGGTATAAGTAATACGAATGGTTGTTGCGACAGATGCGAGAACACCGAGGGACAGAATACCGATGGTGACCATCTTCAATCTCGAAGGAATCTGGACGTGGCGAAGCAAGAAGGCGGGCACAAGCGAGGTAGAGATATCGGTGAAGATGTTGGCGGCAGAAACAAAGTATGACACGTTCAAGATGACTGTCTGACCAGAGGTACAGTCTCCTGGTTCACCCCATGCTGCTGCGACTGGCTTGCACTGGAAGATTGCCACTGGCCATGAGATCTGCCATGTAATCCAGGCAAAGGCAAACAGAACCCACAAAACGCGAGTGTAGTTCTTGTTTAGGCCCTTGGCTAATCGGAGCAACGTCCAGATGATACTAGACTTGATAAGAGCTCCGTCGAGGACATATAAGAATTGCCAGATGATTGTCCACAGTCCCATATGGAACTGCATGCCGACCGTGATGACATCGTCAGGCGATCCGATGCCGCTATATGAGAGAACAATGACTGCAGCATTATGTCCAAGGTTGATGAGCTAGGCATTGCAGATCAGTGGTTAGGCAGTGTAAATCGAGGCAATTGACGTTGAGAATGATTCATTTACTAACCCATCCAGCAAGCATCAACCAGTCTTCAACGGAGAACAAGTTTAGCGAAAGTCGAGCATAAAATCTTAGTAGCACCACAATTGTAGATAAAACGGTAAAGACAATCGTCGTCACCATCAACGCGAGCGCCAGGCCCTCCGGATGGATCGGTTCGTATACGGTCGTTGTCAGATCTTTAGCCATGGCTACTGTTGCATTACACTCTGAACCTTGAGGTTTATCTAACAATGCACGTTCGCCTTCTCTTGTCCGAAAAAAATAAGAGGACACAGGGCTATCTCTATAAGAAGACTTATCAAAGGGGGGCCTTCCCCGTGGAACCACCCGGCTTTCGTCTGGAACTTGTGTTCTCCGAACAGGGGAGGCAATTTTAAAAGCGAGACGAGTGATGATCCCATTACAGAAAAAGCTGCAGGCCAGCATTGGACAAAACCTTGGTCAGGTTGAACCCTGTCAGGCTATATCTTATGGGGTGAAGAGACGGGATGTTGGGTCTGGGGGTATGTTCTGTGGACGTACGGAACATTTTCCCCGCTGACCTTTTTTCCTAATTTTTTTTTTTTTTTCGCATTCCAAAACAATACTAAATGCTTATTAGATAACTAGAGAGCGGTTTTCTTTCCTCGTACGAAGAACAATGGGCAGCAATACGAAAGAGTAAGACACCAGCAAATGCTATAAGGCCGCTGTCTATGCCGCAAGTGCCCCTTTATTATTGGATCAAGCACCTATCTCTCCATAATACCTCTGCAGCTAGACAATCCCAGATGTAACGCTGCGTTATGCTTCTTGCTAGCAATGCAAACTATTCGGAATCCAGAGTAGTTCTGCGGAGCTGTTTAGTTCGTCTAATAGGGGTAACAGCGGCGAAAGCGTCCAAATCCATGACCCGGAAGGATTCCGGTGAACGAACTTGCCAACTTTATACACAGGTGCCCGTCTGTACGAGTAATACCAGTAGTCCGAGTACCAATCCGGGGCGTGTTCGCTTGCAGAGTACCTTGTCCTCAGGTCTCGCTCGGCATAAAAAGAAGTGGCGAGAGAACGTTCCATAAACTGACAGACAACCAACAGAATATTACAAGTCACAGCCGCGTCGAGGCATAAAGTGGATACCGCGGCCCGGAATGACCTTCCACTAACCACTAAGAGTGACACGGATAGATGAAGATTCAACGGTCTAAGGGACTATCTGCGGAATTACTGAGATACCCCCTTCTCCCCCAAGGCAGTTGGGCTTACTAACGACGGAAGCGACCTAGCCAGATGCAAGAAAAGCTCACTTAGTAAGGATCTACGTTATTATTGTCATGCAACATCCCAGCCCCCGTTTCAAGAACTCGGCTAGCAGCCTGGTAAGGCCGCAACTAAAAACGGTAAAAGATCTGCGCCGTGCCGCTGGCAAATTGTGGAACTCGCCCTCATCGGCCGGTTAAAGACTAAAATATCACAAGCATTCACAAGTAATCGAATCACGTGCATTGTAGATCAGCTCGGGCAGCTTTTCTTTTACTGCGTTGTTTATTCGGCTATGGATATACTTCGTATACATACTACTTAATGTAGAATTCATGTCCCTTGTAATACTAGTACAGAATAGTACTACTCATAATAACATTATAACACCACCGAATGGAGTTCGGTTAACGATTTTTGCTTCCCCCTGCGTCTCAGTCTCAGGCAGCCGCAGCCGGCTTGGGCGCGTCCAGGATGACATCGATGACCTTGTGGTCGTTGTAAGTAGCGACGGTGCGCTCACACAGGGAGGCGATACGCTCCTTGCTCTGCAGAGCCTCGGGGCAGATTAGCCAGATCACGTTGGTCATGAACGAGCGTCGGTACTCGATCATAACCTCCGGGTCGTTGTGGCGGTCGAACTTGGGTCCACCGAGGCGGTGCAGCGTCTCGAGGTAGTGGTCCAGGATCTTCATCTCGTGGGCCCGACGGTCCTCAACGGTCAACATCGCCGTCATGTGGTAGACGACATCGTGGAAGCAGGAACCAAAGTGGAAGGCTGACCAATCCAGGAACCCGATGCGACCGTCGGATGTCAGGTACACGTTCCCCATGTGAGTGTCTCCATGTAGCAGAGTTCGGAACCGCGGGTTACGCTCAGCGTAGTAGCGATCCAGGGCTTCATTGCATCGCTTGCCATCCATGAGATACTCGGGCAGCTGGGGCCGGCCTGGGCTTCGCACCACATCGTCCCACGGCGTGCACATGAACTTCATTGCCGGGTCGTAGTTGTTCCAAATCCCTGTCATTTTTGTAAGACACCAACTACCGGATGGACAGGGGGAGGAGAGGATAGGGGCCAGGGGGGAAGAATCTTCACTTACAAGGGTGGTCCTCTTGACTCTGACCCCAGTACTTTGCGTGCAAGCCAGCCAGCTGCTCAACACCGTTCATAACCTGGTCGACTGAGTATGAGGCGACCTCGGGGGGGAACGTAACGCCATCCTTAGTCAGGTCGTCCATAATGGCGATACCCTGCTTCTCGCTCTGGCCGCTCCACCAGCCCTTGGGGAAGAGCATGTTCTCCAGACCAGGGGCGATCTTTGAGAAGAAGTCGGACTCTCGCTGTGCCAGACTGACGGTCCATGGCTGGTCCTCAATCATCTTGGGGTCGAAGACGCCCTTGATGCAGACGTGAGTTGGTCTTGGCTCGCTGCTCTCATCCTCGTAAGTGATGGTGTAGAACAGCTTGCTGCCGGTTCCCCAGATGTTGCGGGTGTTCTCAATGGACTTGATCTTCTGTCCGAGCTTGGCGCCAAGCCACTCGGCAGTAATCTCTGAGGGGAGAGCTGGGAGCTGCTCGCTTGAGGTGTTGCCGGACATTTTTGCGCGTTTATTTTGCGTTGCGGCCGTTTTCTTGGTTTGAAGAGGAAGTTGTGAGAAGGAGAGGGCAGTGTAGAGTGATACCGGATTCAGTCGTGCAAGTAGAGGGGAGTTCGAAGCCCACCCATCTTATATTAACGATATGCCACTTATTTACCCCTAATGCTCACCGATTCTCTAGCTCCATCCCGTTTCAACTTATCAAGGAGTCTCAGGAGCTCAGAAATTGTGATAGGACACCTATCACAATTGGCATCTTTTGGCCTATGTGGACGGGACCGCATGATTTAGCTCGACTAAAAGATGCCATGGATGCACCTGGATGCGACTGGATGCAACCGTCTATCCAGATACCTGGATAGAAAGTGGGCTCCAGGGTCTCCCGCAATGTGTCAAGTTAACAAGACAAAGACAATTCTAGAGATTAGCCGCGTCAGGCACAAAACGGCGGTGTGAAGATTTATTCAACTCCCAAGATTCTACGGCTACTGTTACTCATAGTGTCTCTGATGCTGGTTCAACAAGCTAGCTAGCATTCGCGGCTGCCTGTACGGGGTATGTACTGTATAAGCCCCCGGCGCTATCAATCCCGTACCCCCTAATCTCTTGAAGACTTCTGCAAGACATCAGAGTGCCAATTGGAAGCCTTGCCGGCCCCTGGGATACTGTCAAGTCCCTTGGCGTAGCAGCCGATGCCCGGCTCTATCGGCTCTACACCCGACGGCGGACAAATACGAAGCAGGTTGGTCGGATCTTCGTAATACAAGCACTAGTTGTACTTGTTGTTCTCGCAGGAACTAGCTGTTCGGCTCTGCCAACAAAACAGTGGAAACGTCGGGTACTTTGTACACCTTGTATTAAAACCGTTGTTGGAGCTAGTGCCGTAGCCGCGATTTACCTCTTTTCACACCGGCCCAACGGCCCTGACGCTAGTATCCAACACACCCCCACAAGTCCACAAGTGTCAGAAACGTTAAGTGAGGACCAAATTGCCGCCTCCAGTATAATACTACATCGAATACCCTGGATCTCACCGGATCTAATGTGAGATGTGAAGTCCCAAAACTTGGGTACGGAGTACTTTTGTGGGCTTTTTGTTCTCATGGTGAAATTGCTACTCGTACTGAGGTAGTAGTGTCAATTGATCCTTGTGAATTGCATAGTCGGCACTCCGGACGGCGGGTGGGATGTGCTATCATTTTTTTAGGGAGCTGCCAGTGCCAAGCTAGTAAGGATACTTTGGTATCTCACGCAATTACAAGTCCAAATCCACAGAGCGTATCATCTTATAAGGTTAATTACCTAGATCCATCTATATGTCTTCTCTGTATCGTACCTATTAGCAGACAAGCTAGGGGCCAAATGGAACGATCTTCACGCCTCACTACCGTAGCCGCGGGGGGGGGGGGGGGGGGGGGGGGGGGGGGGGGGGGGGGGGGGGGGGGGGGGCGGCGGGGGGGGGGGGGGGCGCGGGGGGGCGGGGGGGGGGGGGGGGGCCCG